>NW_023495303.1:382500-610000 GCF_904425465.1 Colossoma macropomum | reverse complement strand
ATATATATATATATATAGAGAGAGAGAGAGAGAGAGAGAGAGAGAGAGAGAGAGTTAGTTTCTCCTTGGCATTTATTGTAAGTGGGAGAGACGGAGTTGCCGGGCAACACTAGCTGCTCACAGTGGAAAAAAGCTATTCATCTTCATTTGTTGGTAAACATTCAAACTCCTACATTAGGAGTCAAATCTAAGGTATACAATTCAACTCCCACTCAGTTCACTTCAAAGCACTCGTAACACAACACAAGTTCATCCCAGTGTATTTCAGTGCTGTCAGTGTGATCACTTTCACTGAGTAGTACGGCAGCAGCAGGAGCTTCACCTCCTTCAGCACAAACACAGAGGAAATGTGGTGAACAAGCATCCCATAGTAAACTAACGTGTAGCCTTTCTGATTATATTTCTCCTCTTTTGCAGCATCTTTCTCAGGATCTCGCCATGGTCTTGTTTATCTGAACCTAGACCACCGATATATGGATCTGTGGAAAACATCCAGTGTAGCAGTTTCAATGACTATGCTAGGTTTACAGGTCTACATCCATTCCAGTCACTACACAACACCCATTTCCATGGTTACACTAGACCCTAGGAATGATGCCCCTATTTCCATGATGATACAGGTATTTCCTTAGTAATACTACACTCATTTCCATGGTGATGCTACATCCATTTCCATGGTTACTCTACACACATTTCATAGTTACTGTACACACATTTTGATGGTTATGCTACATCCATTTCCATATTTACACTATATCCATTTCCATGGTTATACTACACTCATTTTCGAGGTTATGTTACAATTTCCATGGTTACACTGCACCCATTTCTATAGTTACACAACACCCATTTCCATGGTTATAATATGCCCATTTTCATGGTTACACTATACTAATTACCATGGTTTCACTACATCCATTTTTGTGGTTACACTACATCCATTTCCATGGTTAAACTACCCCTATTTCCATGGTTACACTTCCCCCTTTTCCAAGGTTACACTACACATATTTCCATTGGCATGCTACACCAATTTCTGTGGTTACATTACACACATTTCCATGGTTACACTCACCCTATTTCCATGGTTACACTCACCCTATTTCCATTGTTGTGCTACACTAATTTCTGTGTTTACACCACACCCATTTCCATGGTTGTGTCACACCCATTTCCTGTGGTTACACTACACCTATTTCTATGGTTACACTACACCCATTTCCATGGTTATGCTACACCCAATTTCCATGGTTATGCTACACCCATTTCTGTGGTTACACTACACCCATTTCCATTTTATGCTACACTAATTCCCATGGTTAGACTACATCTATTTCTGTGGTTACATTACACAGTTTCTGTGGTTATACTACACGCATTACCATGGTTACATTACACCAGTTTCCATGGTTATGCTACATCCATTTCCATGTTTCCACAACCCCCAAATCCATGGTTATGTTACACCCATTTCCACTGTTGCACCACACCCATTTCCATTGTAGCACTACACCCATTTCCACTGTTGCACCACAACCATTTCCATTGTTGCACTAAACCCATTTCCACGGTCATGCTATACTTTTGTCCATGCTTATACTACACCCAGTGCTATAGTTTATGCTAAACCCAGTGCAGGAGTTTTTGCATCAGGAAGTTAAAAAAGCAGGTTTGGTGTTTTACACACTACATATTGCCAACCACTTCTCCCATATTCATCTCAGCTCACAGGACGCAGAGGTAGAGCTGGAGCAGGTGCAAATAAGTTTGCTCAGTATTAGGCTATATTTGTTTCATTATGCAGGGTTGCCAACCCTCAGGCTTTTGGGTTCTTTTCCCAAACTCTGTGAAACTCTCAGCCAACCAGCCTACACACTCAGAGCAAACTTACAGTGACATCTGTGATGACACCCAATCGGGACATATTGTAGCCTGTTGAGACGACATTGGCTGTATCTCTCGCAGCTCTTTTTTATGTCACTGGATTCTGCGGCGAATGCTACAAAACATTCTCTTCCACTTCTATCAGAAATGTCTCGTTTCATCTTTAGGCTTCATTTGATGGTTTACAAGCGGCTGCGCATTTGTGTGGTGATCTGTTGAACAAATATGGGACATTTGCGCATTATGAACTGAGTGAAAGTGCAATATATGTGGACTGACTCATGCTCTTCTTTACATAAGGCAGTTTGGGTTTGTGGCTCGGGCATCAACTCTCAAAAATTAAGTTTATAAGGTAATTAGCATCAATGGCTAAAAGGAAAGAGTGAGAAAAACACTAAGAACGAGTCAGTGAAAAACAGCCTTGTGGTTCCTCCCGAAAAAAACCCCATTGCTGAGCAGTCCAGATGTGCTCCCTGCTGATGGAATCCTGGTTTGAGTCCCAGTTGTGACACGTGCCATCTGTGACCGAGAACGCTGGACCGTGCAGTTGGCCGAGTCCTCATTAGCAGTAATGGATGGTCACTCTCTCTCTCTCTCTCTAGCGTTCTTTATTCGTTTCTCTCTCTCTCTCTCTCTCCTGATCTGTAGCCAGTAGAAAATCCCCCAGTGAATGGAGCTGCAGCCTCTTGGACCCAGTGTGCTGTATCTGTGTGTGTGTGGTGGGAGGTGATAATGAAAAAGATCTGATTACAGATTTGGGCAGCTGGGTTTGTTTTGGTGTTAAGTGTGTGAATCTGTTCTGCTAGCGCTGGGTCAGTAGCAGGCTTGGCTGGAGCATGGGAAACAGTTCACTCTGTTCTTCTCCTCCTCCTCTGCTCACTCAGCCCACACGGAAATCTCATAAATGACAATATATGGATTTCAAATATATGACATATATGGACTTTCCTTATATCCATCCATTTTGTCACATATGGACATATATGTGACATACATGCCATATATACATGTATACACACACACACACACACACACATATATATATATATATATATACACTTGAATACTTGACATAGTTGATAGTTGAAATAATTATTTAGCAATTTGAGGCTAGTGTTTTCTGAGGTTTTTCTAGGTGTACAATTTACATAATTAGTGGGGTATAAACACCCATTTCCATGGTCATGCTACACCTTTGTCCATGGTTAAGCTACACCCATTTCCATGGTTGTGCCACACCCATTCCTGAGGTTACACTACACCCATTTCCATGGTTGTGCTACATCCATTTCTATGTTTATATAACACCAATTTCCATGGTTACACTACACCCATTTTATGGTTACACTACACCCATTTCCATGGTTATGCTACATTAAGTACCATGGTTACGCTACGTCTATTTCTATGGTCACACTGTACCCATTTTATGATTACACTACACCCATTTCCATGGATTTATTACACCCATTTCCATGGATTTATTACACCCATTTCCATGGATTTATTACACCCATTTCCATGGTTGTGCTACACCCATTCCTGAGGTTACACTACACCCATTTCCATGGTTGTGCTACATCCATTTCTATGTTTATATAACACCAATTTTCATGGTTACACTACACAAATTTTATAGTTACACTACACCCATTTCCATGGTTACGCTACATCTATTTCCATGGTCACACTGCACCCATTTTATGATTACACTACACCCATTTCCATGGTTACGCTACATCCATTCCATTGTTATGCTACCCCCATTTCCATGGTTACTCTACACACATCTTATTATAATCAACAACAAGCCAACAAGCAACAAGCTAGTCAGCTAATGTTTGTGATATGAGTGACATCTAGTTAAGAACACAATCCTGGTGCTGTTTTTGTGATTTTGGAGGATCCATAGTACTTTATTATAAATAATATATATTTGATGAATCTGTGAGGCTTTCTCCCAAGAAGGAGGACGTAGGGAAAGAAAATAAACAACAACAAAAACAAGATAAAAACGTTTGCGGGCAGGCCTGCGGTTATGAGGAGTGGTTGTGTATGTTTGAATAACTATCGACTGGATTATTAGTGAATATTGGTAGCTGTTGTGGGGCTTATTGGTCTTGAACAGGACAAGCTAAATCAATTGGGTTTGGGAGGTTATTGTTGTAGGAAGTTGATGAATGTTGAACAGGTCAAACTGAATTCAATGGAGTCAATGTTCCATTGTATATAATCTGTAAGTCGTTCCAGTGAGTGATGTTAGTCGTCCTTCTTGATTCCCAGTTTATCGGTATTGTTTTTTGGCGATGGTTAGCACTATGAGAAGAATTCGGTTGTTTTCCTTTGTCGATCCTACTGTTGATATGACTCCTAATAGACATAGTGATGGGACAGTGGGAGGAGCTGGTTCAATAGTGTGGTTAATTGATCAATATTTTTTTTGCCAAAGGTGTTTAATGGGTTTACGGTACCATATGGCATGAGTGTAGTTATTAAGGGTGTTTAGCGAGCAGTGTGAGCAGATTTCAGAGTCTATAAATCCTGTTTTAAATCCTTCTGTCCAGCGTAGTGTACTCTGGGGCTTTTAATGTTGAATAGCCTCTACTTCTTAGCTACGTTAGGTTTGTGGCTCCAAAGCAGCAAAACTCACACACTAAACATGTCCTCGCTGATTGACTGTAATTTGACTAAGATTGGAAAATTGTTTTAATTTGACTTTTTGATGAACATTCACTTTAACTAGCAGTGTCAAATATGAACTGTCAACAGTATTAAAAGCTTTTTTTTCCTTCTCTCCTGCAGCGAAAGAAAGATTTTCCAATCTCTTACGATGCTGCATCTTATCAAACGCGCTGACTAGAGGTAATTAGCTCTTAGTCAAACTCCAAATTCCCTGATTCAGTCTGCTGAAAGGCCACCATCTGCTGCTCTGCTGTTCTGGCTATTACTCATGACTCTTCTCGCTGCTACAGGATTTCCGCAAAGGACACGTCACTTACTCTCATCCAGGTGGGCAAACAAAGGTCATTTAAATACCTCCCGCTAGCTATATCCTGTAATCTTCCTCAGCGAATAAGAGGCTTGTATTACATGGGGATTTGTACGCCATCAGGGTTATGAGAAAATCTCTGATATAACATTTCCTTCCTCACTCATCAGGATCACAGCTGATCTTTCCTGCTAATAATGATGTCATAAATTTGTATTATTGTTTTTAATATTTAGCTAAGCTTGTTAAAGGGGTAAAGTTGTTTTTTAACCTTTCATAAACCCCATCAGTCCCTCTCTCTTGTTAGTTTCTGTGTTGGTGTTGGTATGGAGGGTGGAAGATAACATTCAAGCTCATATCACTATTCAGCACAGCCACACTGTATGGCCAAAAGTTTGACAGCCATCTCCACTGACAGTAGAATGGGACGTACTGAAGAGCTCAGTGACTTTGAACATGGCACTGTCATAGGATGCCAGCTTTGCCACAAGTCAGTCTGAGAAATTCGTGCCCTGCTAGATCTGCCCCAGACAACTGTAAGTGCTACTATTGTTAAATGGAAGCATCAACAGCTCAGCCATGAAGGGTAGACCATGCAAACTCAGAGAGTCGGGTGAGCAAGTGCCTCTGGAAGCAACATTAGCACAAGAACTGTGTGTTAAGAGCTCCATGAAATGGGTTCCCATGGCTGAGAACCAATTTCCACGGTTACACTACACTCATTTTATGGTTACACTACACCCATTTCCATGGTTACACTACACCCATTTCCATGGTTTTAATACACCCATTTCCATGGTTACACTACACCCATTTCCATGGCTATGCTAGACCCATTTCCATGGTTACACTACACCCATTTCCATGGTTATGCTACACCCATTTTCTATGGTTTTAATACACCCATTTCCATGGTTACACTACACCCATTTCCATGGTTATGCTACACCCATTTCCATGGTTTTATTACATCCATTTCCATGGTTTTATTACATCCATTTCCATGGTTTTATTACATCAATTTCCTTGGTTTTAATACACCCATTTCCATGGTTACACTACACCCATTTCCATGGTTACACTACACCCATTTCCATGGTTACACTATGCCCATTTCCATGGTTATGCTACACCCATTTTCTATGGTTTTAATACACCCATTTCCATGGTTATGCTACACCCATTTTCTATGGTTTTATTACACCCGTTTCCATGGTTTTCTTACATCCACTTCCATGGTTTTATTACATCAATTTCCTTGGTTTTAATACACCCATTTCCATGGATACACTACACCCATTTCCATGGTTATGCTACACCCATTTTCTATTGTTTTAATACACCAATTTCTATGGTTTTATTACACCCACTTCCATGGTTTCCATGGCCGAGCAGCTGCACACAAGTCTAAGATCATTACGTGCAATGCTAATTGTTGGCTGGAGTGGTGTAAATCACACCACCACTGGACTCTGGAGCAGTGGAAACGTTCTCTGGAATGATAAATCCATCTTCACTATCTGGAGGGCTGATGCAGGAGAACGTTGCCTACCGGAATGCATAGTTCCAGCAGTAAAATTTGGTGGAGGAGGGATAATGGGCTGGGGCCGGTTTTAGGGCTTGGACCCTTTAGTTCCAGTGAAGGGTGATGTTAAAGCTACATTGGCATTGGGAATGTGAATTGAATCCCATTCCATTCTATTGGTAACCCTTTTAAACATCTGTATCAACAGTGGGTGACCAGTGCTGGATTCTTTTGCACGTATTATTTAGTAGTAAGTTTTCACTACAGTATAGGATGCATATACGGTTCACTGCTCCGGGTATTTGTGCTGTGTAGAGAGTCTATGTGACATAAAAGTGTCAGTCATCTTCCAGTTTCTTTATAAAGTGAAAAAAACCAGAGGACTTCTCCCATCAGCAGTGATAAGCTAATGACATTCACTTTCTGTACCTGTCAATCATTTTGAGCCTTCAACATAACAAACGTGCCTTTGTCTTCCATCAATGACAGAATCTCCATGATTGTTTTCGCTAGAATGTAGTGAAAGGTTATTTGTGGTATGTTCACATGTTTATAAGAGACATACTTTTTGTTGAAAAAGAGATGAGTAGAGATACAGTGACAGATGTTCTTCTCTTCCAACAATAGGTTCCGTTTGAACGTCTCGCAGAACTGTCACGAACTGACCAGGCCTGCTGCTGTACGCGTTTTAAATGCAGAGAGAAGCTCGTCAAGAAGACTGGCACTCGTCACTGTCACACGCTCATATGCAGCTGTTATAAAATATTTGCAGCAGGTGCACAAAACCGTAATAATGAGCGACGAAATTCAGCCTTTGCTTCTCCATACAACACCATAGGGATCTTAGCTCGGCCTTGGAAAGCGTCCTCTTTTCTCCCCAGCCATACGATCCAGTTTCCGTCTGTTTAAAAGGGGCCTCAGTTGAACTTTGCACTCTTTTCTTTATTAATGTTGGTGTTTTACAAAAAACAGAGTCATCTGGAATTTTTGCCTTCATAGTCAAATGAGCAAATCAGCACTTAAGACACAATAAGTGTGTTTAAATGCTGTACTGGATTGTTTGATATGAAAAAAAAAGCTGCAGGTGTCTATTTTAACTCAGCACGGCTATCTTTGTGGAGAGGTGTGAATAGTTTTTCACAGCAGGGGGTTCTCACCCCTCTCCTTTCACCCCTCATTGCTCGCTAGCAGCTCAACACAACAGAAAGACGACCACCACACTGAAGTCTGAATCTGTACTTTTGTCCTTTTTTTTAGATTAATTCCATTCTTTCTGCAGTGCCCCCTAGTGGCCACTCTGCTGGTGGAATGGAATTTTACATGGTTATTTTTAATTAATGTGACGAAATTTAATAATTGTCCCCATAACTCTGTTATTAGAACTACACTCTTAAAAAAATGTGCTCTTTGGTAAAGAAAATGGCTCTATCTAGAACGAAGAACATTCAAAGAACCCATTGCATGAAGGGTTCTTTGCCTCAGGGAAATTCTTTAGAATGTGCTGTGGATGGTTCTACTATATAGGACCTTTTTGAAAAGAGTTCTATATAGCATCCAAGTCAAGCTTGTAACAACAGAAGAAACCCTTTGGGGGCGCTATATAGAACCCTTTTCAAAAAGGTTCTATACAGAACCATCCACAGCACATTCTCCATCTTTTGTGATGCAAAGAATCCCTTAAATCAGGTAAAGCGTTCTTTGAGTGTTTATGGTTCTTTATAGAACCAACTTTACAGTCAAAGAACCCTTGAAGAATCTTTTTTTTAAGTGTGTAGTTCATCTAATAACAGAGTTATGGGGACAATTATTAAATTTCATCACATTTATTAAAAATATCCATGTTGATTTCCATTCCACCAGCAGAGTGGCCACTAGGGGGCGCTGCAGAAAGAAACTACAAAAATAATTTGTAGAAAATCAGTCAAATTAGTCTGAAAAATGGACAAAAGTACAGATTCAGACTTCAAGGTGATGGTCACGTCTGTTTTTAGCTATGCTACATACTTTTGAGCATTTTTAAGGATAATTTAAGATTGTTTAACAACTTAGTTTGAGGCAAGCTTGTGTGATGATTTAATTGGTGGCTTATAAGCATTTGTTAGCTACAAACCCAGTTCCAAAGAAGTTGGGACTGTATGTGAAATGCTAATAAAAACAGAAAGCAGTGATCAAATATTTGAGATGGTTTTTGAACATTTCCCAATGTTCGTAGTCTTAAATTAGACCTGCCTTATCTTGCTGAACTCTCTGAATGAGCACATGTTCACAAATTGATGAGGTAAAATAAAACTTTTCTTAAAATATGAGTCAAAGTGGATTTACAAATCACTGCGTTCTGCTTTTTGGAACTGGGTTTGTATGTTAGCCTCGTAGCTCCAGTGAAAAACCAAAGCAAATTCGACTACAGTTGATTTGAGGGGAAAATTCCGTACATTTAGTTTTTCGAACTCTCTCTTTAAAAGCCGAGAGACACTTTGTTAGCTTAGTTTGCAGAAGAAATAACAGCCCGTGAAATGCAGTCTTGGCTCCCCCATACATCACCGCAAGGAACTTAGCTTAGCCTTGGAAAGAAAAAGCACTCCGGTGCCAATTTGAGTTAAACGAATCACAGTTTGACAAAAGTTCATGGAAACTGGGTTACTTAGGGGGCTGGAAATGGACCGGCTGTCCGCCAAATCTGTCAGAACCTACGGCTTTATATCCATCTCCATCACTCCGCTACGTTTACTCTCCTCCCCCTGAACATTATGCGCTATTTACGGTTTAATCCATCATGTTTTGCGCCTGTGAAGGAGTCTAATGAAATGGCTGTGCTGTCCATGTCCATCTCCACAGGGTGACACTCTGATTTATGCGCCGCTCGCCGTACGAAAACAAGAGGAAAGAGGATGGGAGTGAGGGATGGAGGGATGAGGGTGCAGGTTTGACTTTCTGGTTTGGGCTGAGAGGCAGAGAGGAGGTGGAGGAGATGCTGGATCAGATTCAAGAGGAAAAAAACAACAGATCACATTCAATTCTATAAAAACGAAGCCTGAAAATATCTCTGAATTGCTTGTAGCTAAGAATGAGTGTTAGTACTGCTACTACTGCTAACACTGCTGCTAATACTACTGCTAACACTGCTGCTAACACTGCTAACACCGCTGCTAATACTACTGCTAACACTGCTGCTAATACTACTGCTAACACTGCTGCTACTACTGCTAACACTGCTCCCACTACTAATGCTGCTAATACTACTACAATTACACACAATACAGCTGCAACTAAGACTGCTAATGCTAACACTGCTACTAGTACTGCTACTACAATTACAAACAATATAACTGCAACTAAGACTGCTAATGCTAATGCTGCTACTAGTACTGCTACTACAATTACAAACAATTACAAACAATATAACTGCAACTAAGACCGCTAATGCTAATGCTGCTACTAGTACTGCTACTACAATTACAAACAATTACAAACAATATAACTGCAACTAAGACCGCTAATGCTAATGCTGCTACTAGTACTGCTACTACAATTACAAACAATTACAAACAATATAACTGCAACTAAGACCGCTAATGCTAATGCTGCTACTAGTACTGCTACTACAATTACAAACAATATAACTGCAACTAAGACCGCTAATGCTAACGCTGCTACTAGTTCTGCTACTACAATTACAAACAATATAACTGCAACTAAGACTGCTAATGCTAACGCTGCTACTAGTACTGGTACTACAATCACAAACAGTATAACTGCAACTAAGGCCGCTAATGCTAACACTGCTACTAGTTCTGCTACTACAATTACAAACAATATAACTGCAACTAAGGCCGCTAATGCTAACACTGCTACTAGTTCTGCTACTACAATTACAAACAATATAACTGCAACTAAGACTGCTAACGCTAACGCTGCTACTAGTACTGCTACTACAATTACAAACAATATAACTGCAACTAAGACCGCTAATGCTAACACTGCTACTAGTACTGCTACTACAATTACAAACAATATAACTGCAACTATGACTGCTAATGCTAACACTGCTACTAGTACTGCTACTACAATTACAAACAATACAGCTGCAACTATGACTGCTAACGCTAACACTGCTACTAGTACTGCTACTACAATTACAAACAATACAGCTGCAACTAAGACCGCTAATGCTAACGCTGCTACTAGTACTACTACTGCTACTGCTACTGCTGCAATTACAAACAATACAACTACATCTAGTACTACCACTAATATGCTACAAGTATTTCAACTTCTACTACTACCACTGGCACTCACTAATACTGCCCCCTAGGAGTTTTAGAACTACTTTGACTTCTTTTACTACTGGAAGTGCTACTGCTAATACTACTTGTACTGCTACAATTATAATTACCAGCATTATTTCAACTGCTATTATTTGTACTACAGCGACAACCACTACCACTAATTTTACTACTACTTCTACTACTACCATTGCTAGACTACCTCCACTGGTTTTACTGCTGCAACAAATAATGGCTAATGCTAATACTACTTCTACCATTACTACTGCTGCTGCTGCTACTATAACAACTAGTACTACTAATGCTAATATGTCTACTACTACTACTTGTACTGCTACAACAACTTCTACCACTAGTATTATTTCTACTTCTACTGCTACAACATCTATGATAATACTACCTCGACTCCTGCTGTTCCTACCTCTTTTGCTGCTACTCCTACTGCAACTGCAACTTGTACTGCTGCTCTATTGTTACGAATACTGCCCCCCATCATTTAGCGTGATGCTAACTAGCGCAGGCATCTGTTAGCTGATGTAACAGAAGTAGTGGTTAGTGTTCTCCTCCAAGCGTGTTCAGCTGTCCGATGACATCGTGTTAGCAGCAGTTGCTAAGATGTGGTGGCTGCACAGGTCTCAGAGGAAGCCTTTGCTAGCCTTCGCCCTCCTAGCGCTGGTGGTATTGTGTGACTGGGGGAGTCCTAACTAGTGGGTGGAAAACGAGACCCATCCCCCCAAAGATGCGTTTGTAGATGGGTCATTCTACAGAAACGTCCACTTTTCTATCTCTCCATAGGGGTCACTGGTGTTACCAATCCTCACTGGTGTTACACATAATAAAGGAAACACAAGAGACATTTTAATGAACAATGCATTTTACCAAATGGCTGCTACAGAGCATCAAACCACATGTTGTCCATCATGGAATATCCACTAAAATATGGAATTTAATCCATTTGGATTCTATTTTTTCACAGTGACCTCAGAATAAAGTGGGTCACACCAGTGACTTCAGCTAAAAGCTTCATATGAAATCATGAGCTGAATGAGAAAATCTCTGATAACTGAAAGACACAGTGGACTCACCATGTGCTTTTCTTCATAGATCCTCAGAAAACAGGTGAAAGGAAGTCAAATGATGTCATCAGTGTGACTTTTATTTCAAAATAAGAGATTTTTTTGTTCTGCAGTAACACCAGTGACACGACTCCTGGGGACAACAACGTTTATTATATATTTTATAATATTTATTTGGCATTTGTTTTCTTTATGTCATTTAATTTCTATATTTCATAGTCATGTATAGATTATTGTAGTTAAAATAGCAGAAAAACTTTTTTTTCTTCAAAATATGGCCTCAGCCTTTTCACATGACTGTGAGGACGAGCTCTTCTGTGGTGCTTGGAATTCTAGATAATTGATTTTAAAACCAATATTGCTAAATTGAGGCTCAAGAAGGTGTAATTGTTAAAATAACTTATTGTTTTATTTTGAATTATGAATAAATTATAACTCTAACGTTTTTTTCAAGTGTAATATATCTGTAAACACTAGGGACACAAAAATGGACGTTTCTGTAGAATGACCCAGATGCATTTCGTCACCAAAATGTGTAATGAGTGAGACATCACTGCAAAAACTCTAGTCAGAGTAAAAATCCCGCATTTCTACCGATAATTAGCATAAACTGTAATGTAGAAAACAAAATATTTACAAAAAATATGGAGTCTGCATTTGCTGTCTCGTCTGCTTTGTGTAATTCACTATACGATTTCTGAAGTCCATCATTCTCAGTAGGCTTTAAGAGCGGATGTTTGACCATAACAGCCAACAGCAACGATCCCAAGAGTGCTAGCGCTTTAAATTAGCTTCTTGTGATAATCGCTATTTCAGACCAAAACAGTCGTAATTCATATATACACGGCAATCCCCCAACCTCTCTTTACCCCTATGACTTAAACAGGCTGTGACTTTAAGCCTGATACAACCGTGTGTGAAAGTTTGTGCACCCCTGACGAAATTCCATTTCTTGCTTTTCGATGTGAAAATAGGTCCTCTCTAGAGAACACACATCTGCACATTTTAATGCACATGTCCTGTGTTTATTAACACACTGGGGAAAAAATAAAATGTAAAATGTGGCCTGTGCGAAAGTTATGGCACCCATCCTATGGCCATTACACCAATCAGGCATAACATTCTGACCACCTCCTTGTTTCTACGCTCATTGTCCATTTTATCAGCTCCACTTACTATATAGGTGCACTTTGTAGTTCTACAGTTACAGACTGTAGTCCATCTGTTTCTCTGCATGCTTTGTTAGCCCCCATTTACCCTGTTCTTCAGTGGTCAGGACCCCCATGGATCATGGATTTATGTCACTGCAGTGCTGAGAATGATCCACCACCCAAATAGCTGCCTGCTCTGTGAGGGTCCATGGGGTATGCAGTATGCAGAGAAACAGATGGACTACAGTCTGTAACTGTAGAACTACAAAGTGCACTTATATAGTAAGTGGAGCTGATAAAATGGACAATGAGCGTAGAAACAAGGAGGTGGTCAGAATGTTATGCCTATTTTATGTTTTACTTTTTGTCAATATATTAAACTCAGCAAATAGAAATTATGCACTAAAATTAAAATAGCACAGCTTATTCATCATTGGTCAGTTTGTTGTCCAGATAGACAGACTTGGGTGCTGGAACATCCACCCATATGGTTGGTGTTTCTGATATAATGGCCAGTGAGTGTAAGTGTATAGTGCTTAAGTGGTTTTGTAAACCCTCTGTGCGTTGTGTTGTGATGCAGGGTGATGCTGTATGTCGTATTGTGTGATGGGTTGATTTTATTGTTTTGTTTGTCTTTGCTTTTGTAGATGGCAGAGCGGCAGAACCTTCCTGCTGAGTGTGATGTGAGTTGATACTGAACTCCAGCATCGTCTTCCAGATCTACTGATTAGACTTCAGCTCTATCAGAACACGTTCTACCCTCACCACACACACACACACACACACACACCTGTATCAAGCTTTGTGTGTGCTTCCCCTGCTCCAACACACCTGGTTCAACTCAGCTAATTATCAAGCCCTTCGTGAGCACAGAGCTCCGGGACGTCGAGAGCCACTGCCGTGTTTGTTTAGGGCAGCTGTGATGAGTTTATAAAGTTCTTCTTCCTTTTCCCTCCAGAAAGAACAGAAAGACACACCGCGTTCACCTTGCAGCTGATCCAGGATCAGATTTCTCATGTTCACTCATCTAATTCTACATTTGTTATGCATGCAGGGGGCACTGCAAGTGCTATGGTTACCAGACGGGCGCTTTATATTGATGTACGGAGAGCTGTTTTCTCGAATTGCAGTAAGAAAAAAGCTAAATGCTTGAGAACAGCGTGAAATAGCTGAAGGAGAAGGAAGACTTCAACAACCGCTGTGTATTGATGTATTGTTAAATGCCACTGAGCTGTGCTAGGCCTTCTACAACCAGTGTGTATTGTTTAACGCTAAATAACACTGCTAGGCCCTTTACAACCAGTGTACATTTCTCCATGGAATCCCACATGAACAGGTCCTCTACAGCCAAAGTATACTTATATATCATATTCCATTAAATACTGCTAGGCCTTCTACAGCCAGTGTGTATTGTTTAATGCTACCTAACACTGCTAGGTCTTCTACAACCAGTGTGTATTGTTTAATGCTACCTAACACTGCTAGGCCTTCTACAACCAGTGTGTATTGTTTAATGCTACCTAACACTGCTAGGCCTTCTACAACCAGTGTGTATTGTTTAATGCTACCTAACACTGCTAGGCCTTCTACAACCAGTGTGTATTGTTTAATGCTACCTAACACTGCTAGGCCTTCTACAACCAGTGTGTATTGTTTAATGCTACCTAACACTGCTAGGCCTTCTACAACCAGTGTGTATTTTTCAGTGGAACCAAACACTGCTAGGCCTTCTATAGTCAGTATGCATGGTTTAACACCTTACACACTTCTATAACCTAAGAATAGCTCAGTCAGTTTGCATTGAAGTCCTTGTAGTTACTGAATAATAAGCCACAGTATGTAATAAGTAATGCTTAAATTCAAAGTATGTTTTTATTGAATGTGTTAGAAAGAAAAGAGACGCACAGCTCTTTAGCACATAAAGCTGTAAAAACATCTCTCTTTATTAATAATAAATATACATTTATATACAATACACCTGTACAACTCTAGCCATAGAAAACAAGCTCGAAATAAACAAGAGAATTCGTTTTAATACAGTCAACAGAGCGTGAGAGGTTTGAGTCATGTTCAAAAGAGTTAAATGCACTTCAGAAAATATGCTCAGGCAACCGACTGCTGTTCTCTTTTCCTTTTCAGGTCTGTGATTTAAAGAAAAATACTTTAACAATAGTTGCCCTGCTGCATCGGGTCATGACATACTGCAATAGATTGTAACTATCCGCGAGGGAGTGCATTAGCAATGCTTACGTTGGAGTTCTTTGAAAGTCCAGCCGGCTTGAAATGTGTTATTATGTGCCCGTCTGTCTCACTGCATGTTCTTGTGTGCCAGTCAAGGGTGTTTTGCAACTGACAGCCATTATGGTTCAGAAAAAGTTCAGAATGTCTACATAAATAGTCTGACAAAAGGCTGTAGCCACTACCTAGACACTTAGAATCACTGAAAACACTCACATTTAGCCTTAAATTCCCAAATCTTAATGAAATACAAGCAACTACTCTGTCCATCTGTCTCTTTGTCTGTCTGTCTGTCCATCCACAATACAATTTCTAGGAAATTGCTAGTGCTAGGAAACCATAACATATAGATGTTTAGATGGTACAGTATCCCACCATGACTCAGGCAAATGAAGTTACCTCTATGCACCTGATGGTTTTGCTAGAATTGGGAGTGATATACATCTTATAGATCTGAATCACTTATCGTGTTTTTTCTCATATGTAATTTTCCTGATAAATTTGGACATATATTTTAAGCAGGTCAAAATGCAATACTTTCGCTCAGTGCAACATAAAAAACGTTTTGTAAACCTTTAGAAATCTTTTGTTTGTACTAGTCGTTTGTCTATTAAAAGGCTCCAATCTGGTGCTTGGACCCCTTAAGATTGCCACTCGCATCTGCTTTTATTCTTCTTTTGAAAGAGCCTCTTTCAAGTTTCCTTAATTAAACTATGTTAAGATATAAACTAAGTTCATCTGGTTATACTGACCCAATTTAAATAGTCCATATTTCAAAATTTCAGATGCTGGTATCTTCATAACTATTAAAACAACAGGCCAGTGGCTTGAAATATGCTTTATATTGAGTTCTCAATTAATCAAACATTTCCTATCCCCAAGTTAACTAGGTTTAAAGGGGAATTCCACCAGTTTTTCAAAAATTCTGCATAATGTAGTCGCTGAGATGTAAGCAGAGAGATTCAGAGTGGTTTGGTGTGAAATGGTTCAGATGTCTTTACAGTGGTGGTGATAGGAACCAGGGGTCACCATGACTACAACACAAATATAGACATTTTATTTACTATCCAAAACCACCAGTGAACCTACATGAGTCTTCCGAGTTTATATGGAATGCTGATGATGGAAAATAGTGGAAAATCTGAAATAATAAGTTTTCTTTGGGGAATATTTTGCCTCATAGCACCCTGCATATTATGTATCCCTCCACCATGAATGGAGTTTAGGGCTGAAATCTTCTCAAAACAATGTCTCAGACATCAGACAGTGAATTCATAACCATTTCATGTAATAACTTTCTTGTACAGACATTAAACCAGAGCTCTCCAACCCTGATCCTGGAGATCTACCTTCCTGCAAAGCTGACTTCCAACCACACTTGCTCCAGCTAATCAACCTCTTCCCAAGTCCCTTACTGGCTGGATCAGGACCAGGGTTGAAGACTGCCTTAAACTCTCCAGTCATCTGGTTCCTATCACCAGCACAGTGGTGAATCACTGGAATCCCCCTTTAGCTCATCTTGCAAACAGGAGGTACTCAAGATAGAAATGACATCACATATATAATAAAGCATGAATGAGTCACTGATATATTGCTATAGAAAGCAGTTTACTTTCTAAAAACATTTGAAGAAATGCAGTTTTGGTCATTCCACACCATTACACTGACGCGACGTTCCGGTGGTGACCCCACACACTGACAATAGATTCTCTGTGTGCTGAGAAAACAAGAATAGCCTCAGTAATGGGCTCCTAAACCTCCACAACGATCACGGAATTGCCTCAGCTCTGGCTTCAGCATTGGTTTGCAGCTGTCATGATCACTGGACAAACAAACAAATTGTTAACATTTACTTTTTGCGGCTTTGCAGGCCAGAAAAAGTGAATGTTTTCACTCAAAAAAGTAAGTTAGACTGAAAATGTCCAAACAATAAATGAACATAAGCAGATTAGTGTTGTGGTAACTTACTACTGGAGGTTCAGTGTACTCAATATTTTCAAGGCAGCCAGTTTAAACAACAAATCTTGTTTAAATTCCTCTGCATATCTGTAAACATGTGCAGATGTCATGGTTCACTGGGGGGCAGCAACCAAAACAGAATATACAGAAAATGATGAGGAAAATAAAAAAATAATAATACTCATTTAACTGCTTTTGTAATATTATGATGATTGTATAAATGGTTATGACATCACACCTCTGACATCACACCTCTTCTATTACATCTCTGCATACTCAAACTGCTCCATTTGATCTTAGTTTTAGTGCTAGTTCACATTTAGGTCTTGTCCCATGCAGAATCACACAATGCATACACTCTTGAAAACAATGGTTCTTCAAGGGTTCTACATGGATCCATGAGCACTCAAAGAACCCTTTGTATTATTTATAGGTTCTCTGCATCATTAAATGGTCCTTTTTGATTGATGGACAATGTTTATATAGCACCAAAACAAGGTTCTTCTATTGTTACGATGTCAAGCTTATAACAATAGAAGAATCCTATATAGAACGCTTTTAAAAAGGGCTCTATATAGAACCATATACAACACATTTTCTATTAATCTGAAGAACCTTGTCATGATGCAGAGAACAATTTAATCATGCAAAGAGTTGTGTTCATGGTTCTACATAGAACCATTTCTTTACTTCTTTCTTTTCTTTACTAAAGAACCCTTCAAGAACCATCCTTTAAGGTTTTTATATGGCACCAAAAAGGGTTCTTCTATTGTCACAAGCTTGACATCGTAACAGTAGAGGAGCCCTTTTTGGTGCCACCTTTAGAACCTTTTTAAAAAGGTTCTATATAGAACCGTATACAACATATTGTCCATTAATCTGAAGAACTTTTTCACAATGCAGGGAACCCTTTAATCATGCAAAAGGTTTTTTGAGTGTTCATGTTTCTATATAGAACCGTTTACCCATGTGCACAATTAAAACATATGGTTCTTTAAGGGTACTTTCCATTCTTTGTACATGCTCGAAAAGGGTTTTATATGACACCAAAAAGGTTCTTCTTCTCTTACAATCTTGACAGTGTAACAATAGAAGAACACTTTTGGTGCAAAGTTCTATATAAAACCATATACAACACATTTTCCATCAATCTGAACCTTGTCATGATGCAAAGAACCATTTAATCATGCAAAGGGTTTTTTGAGTGTTCATGGTTCTATGTGGAACCATATTCTTTCTAAAGAACCCTTGAAGAACCATCTTTTTAAGAGTGTAGTTGAGATTGACACCGTGCAAACACTGCAAACACACGTGATCCATTAAATTCACTTGATTCAAACGTGTACATCATTTTTCATGAATTAGTATTTTTACATCATCCTAATATTGTATTTGTAATATATTGCAATATATTGTTTGACGATGGAAAAGATGTTTGAATCAGTGCATCAATTTTTTCCATATATTTGTAAAAAAAAGTCTTTTTAAAGTCTTTCTACACTCTTAAAAAGGTGGTTATTTAGAAAAGATTATAGTTCTACATAGAACCATGAACACTCGTAACCATTTGCATGATAAAAGGGTTCTTTGCATGGTGAAATCATTCTTCAGATTGATGCAGAATGTGTTGTAGATGGTTCTTTATAGCACCAAAAAGGGTTCTGCTATTGTTATGATGTCAAGCTTGTAACAATAGAGGAACCACTTTTGGTGCTATACAGAACCCTTTAGTCATGCAAATGGTTTTTTGAGTGTTCATGATTCTATATAGAACCACTGTGTTTACTAAAGAACCTTTGAAGAACCATCTTTTTTTAAGAGTGTAGTTGATATTTTTCCAGTAAAGCACAGTTGTATGCAAACGTTCGGGAAACCCTGGCCAAATTATTGGCATTTAAAACAAAGGTATGTGTGGAGATAAAAAAACAGCAGCATTTGATGAAAGGAACTCTGTGCCAACTGTTAAGCATGGGGGTGGATATGTTATGCTTTGGGGTTGTTTGGCAGCCAGTGGCTCAGGAAACATTTTACAGGCAGATGAAAGAACGGATTACGCTAAATATCAGCAACTTCTGGAAGCAAAAGTGACACAGCAAGTGTAGAACCTGAGGCATCTACAACAAGAGGGTTCTACAACAGGACAATGATCCAAAACATACCTCAAAATCAACTACTTCAAGAAATGCAAGCTTTTGGAGTGACCCTCACAGACCCCCTGATTCGAACATCACTGAGAATCCAAGCTTAGGTTTTAAGCATGCTGTGCATGCAAGATGACCCAAGAATATTACATAATTAGAAGCAAGTGAAAGTGGCTAAAAATAGCCAAAGGCGGCTGATTTGGTGGGGTATCCAAACTGATTTTTTTTTTTAAGTTTCTGTGCTACAATGGTTAATATTACTGCTTCCACATTTAGCTCGGAACACCAGAAGCAGTCTGACTGAGAGAAATCGGACGTGTCTGATGTTTATCCATGTGGAGATGGATGTGTAGCTCAATCCACGTTTTGATCTCAGGGCTGTTTCAGAGCAGATTCATCACCTCTGCACCATCACGCCCTGACGTTTACATAGATCACAGCCAGATACTCATCTGACACTGCTGACACTCCTGCCCCTTCACGATGAATGGAAAGAGAGAGAGAGAGAGAGAGAGAGGATGACCAAAACCTCCACGAAACTTCAACCTGAGATTTTATACAATAAGAGAACTGAGCTGAGCTTCCATTACTCGTTAGCATTAGGCTATTGAGCGCCATTGCTGTTGGATTGGAGCTCCAGATGTTGCGACTCTGCCATTAATGGACACTCTAATGTTGTCACTACACACTATACACATTGTTTTAAACACCATAAAGGCTTTGATTACACATAATGTTGAACCAAAACCACCAATTTGGGGCCAATAACAAGCCTTCACAAGACAAAAGTCGGTAATTAACAGCCTACATTATTAAGCAACTGGTGATTAACCATCTGCTCATTACTACATTATCAAGCCATAACTAGGGTAAAATAAGTACTTTCCAGAACATGTTATTTGTGATTATATATCATAACGCTTTGCACAACTTGTTAGGCATCCATTATTATGCCCTTATTAAGCCTTTTCAAGCCAATAGCTGGTAGCTAATCAACTAGCTGCTTATTACTACATTATTACACAGTGACTAGGGTGAATTAAGCATTTTGCTGTTGGATTGGAGCTCCATATGTTGCAAGCCTGCCATTAACAGACACTCTAACGTTGTCATTACATATTACACACATTGTTTTGAAAATCATAAAGGTTCTGACTGCAGATCATGTTGAACCAAAACCATCAATATGGGGCCGATAACAAGCCTTAACAAGCCAAAAGTTGGTAATTAACAGCCTACATTATTAAGCAACAATTAGAGTGAATGAAGTATTTTCCAGAGCACTTTTATTTGTATGTTATACATCATTATCTTTTGCACAGCATTGTAGATGTCCATTATAATGACCTTATTAAGTCTTTTCAAGCCAGTAGCTGTAACTATCAAGCCTATATGAGTTATAAAATGTGATTTACTTTTCATAGCTGTGTATTGAAAAAAATGAGGCCACACCCTCAACTGGTCTCAAGAAAGTCCTCTTTATCTTGAGATTAAGACAAAGCCAAGACCATTCATTGGTGGTGTTGAGGATCTACAACACTATATAATACACAATTAAACGTGCTCTGGACAAAAGCTTAATTTACAGTAGTTACTCCTTAATAAAGTAGTAATAAGCAGCCAGTTAAATACCAACATCTGGCAGCCTGTGGCATTATAAAACATTACAAGTGCTCTGGAAAATGCTTTATTCATCATAATCCCTTGTTAATAATGTAATAATAAGCAGGTAGTTAACAGTTTTTGGCATGATAAGGCTTATTAGCATTACAATTGCTATGCAAATTGCTAGTCAATGTGTAATAATGTAGTAATAAGCAGCCAGTTAATTAGTAGTTAATTAGCTTGAAAGCTAGTTAACAGCTATTGGCTTGATAAGGTTTAATAAAAGCATAACAACTGCTACACTAAATGCTTATTCACCCAAGTCACTGTGTAATAATGTAGTAATAAGCAGCCAGTTAATTAGTAGTTATTGGCTTGAAAGCTAGGTAACAACTATTGGCTGGATAAGTCTTTAGAAAGCGTTACAATTTCTACACAAAATGCTTTATTCATACTAGTCACTGTGTAATAATGTAGTAATAAGCTGTTAATTACTTGTCATTGGCTTAAATGTTAGTTATTGGCTTCATAATGCTTAATAAGAGAATAATAATGAATGCCTTACATGTTGTGCAATAGATTATGGTATATGATCACAAATAACATGCTCTGGAAAGTACTTATTTCACCTTGCTTATTAATGTAGTAATTAGCAGCTGGTTAATCACCAATTACTAGCTTGTTAAGGCTTAATAAGCAAATTACAAGGCTATTATGACCCCCCCCATACTAAAGTGGTAAACAGAAAGTGCAGCAAAACAAACAATAATAATTCAAGTGTTACAGTTCATGTTTTTGTCTCTTGGGAGAAACGCTACATTGCTAACTCCCACTCAGATTAGCATGTAATGAAACTCCACTCACTCACTAAAACATGTTAAAACATGACTGGAGCTTTAAAAGACTAGCAGTGCACAGCTGCAGCTTCCAGGCTTCAAATGTTCTTTTCTCCAGCCCGCGTATTAATAATTGAATGAATAAAACGAATGTTATTAAAAAGAGCACGCATTAGAGAATGTTATTCATAAAAGGGGCTAAAACCACGGGGCGCAGGGGTCATTTTGTGTTAAATAGTGCTTTGATTGATTTTCTCCATCTGCCTTTAGCAAATTTAATGTCGAAAATGCAGAAAAGGTCCTGCGACGCTGGCCATTTCAATAATAATAACTGCAAATTTTCAAGCAAAAGAGGTGCGTAAGTAGCAGTGAAAGACGGTAGAGTGAACACTAAGTGAGCAGAAGCCTCGTCGGAGATGAAGTGCTGTATTATTAACTCAAATTCACCTCCTGGTCCCCATTTTTTTCTCATTTTTATTTCTTTAGAGGAATTTAGCTCTGCGTTCTCACTGCATTCGGCTAACGTGGGGCTCGTGAGAGCGCGCTGTGCACTGAAGGGTGTTTGATGGGGATTAAAAGTGCATGAGGAGTGTAGATGAGTGTGAGTGAAGGCCTGTTTGTGGGTTTCTCTCTCAGGCTGGGCCGAGGCGTTCACTCTCCTTAATGGCCTTCTACAGAGCGCTTTAGCACGGACCATTGACTGTGTTTGTGTAATCTGTTTAGGAGTTGGATCTTCCCAAGTGGGAGCTGCCTAGAATACTAGCGAGACTGGATAAAGTTCATGCAAGGGCTGCACGATATGGACAAAGCATTGCATTGTGGTTGTACTGCTACAGCTTTATTTTTAAAATAACACCCCTTCCACCTATTAGGACTGGTTAGAAATTGTCAGCTGATGAGTGAAATAGATTCTCTGGCTCTTCAAACTTTGTCCTTACACTCAACAACCATGAGCTTCTCTAAGCTGTAGACTGATTATCTGAAAATGAAGCCTACACAGCAGGGAAAGGCTGTAGAAGTGTATGCAGGTTGCAATTCTCGATGTCCAAAATGCCGTTTACAAATGGCAATTAAAGGGAACTTGGAAGTCAAGACAAAATCTGGAAAACTTGTATGCTGGCCAGAAATGCAAAGCAAAACCCCCATATGGCAGCAAAGAACTTGTGGGAAGGTTTAGCTGGTGTTGTGGCACTGCTTGCACAAACAAGATCTACATGGATGAGTCATCAGAAGGTAACCTTATCTGGGATCTTATCAGAAACGTCAACATCTTAGGTATGAAAAACAACATCTAGGTAAGCCAGAGGCATTTTGGAAGCATGTGCTGTGGACTGATGTAGTAAAAATTGAACTATTCAGCCACAACAAAAGCACTGCCAAAAATGGCATCTTGTCAAGTGAAATGATCATAAATCTATTTGATATATCTAATATTTCCCATTTTGAGATGGCTGTGCATATAACATTATCTACATTATTTCTAGGCATTATTTATGAGTTTTAGGTAATTTTATTAAGTCAAATTTTCTCACTGTACTAGCCATTAATTTTGCTGCTTCCAAGCACATTTCTTAAAACAAGCAACCAAAATAGTGAGATAATTTTACTTAAATTTCTTAAAACAAGTAAATAACGTCTAGAAATAAGGCAAATAATCTTAAAGTAAGCTTAAAACAATCTCAACAGGAGAAATATTAGATTTATTGACTATAACATAATTTTACTTGACAAGATATCACATTTTGCGGTGAGAAAAAAGGAACAGCATTTGATGAAAGGAACTCTGTGCCAACTGTTAAGAATGGGGGTGGATCTATTATGCTTTGGGTTGTTTGGCAGCCAGTAGCATGGGAAACATTGCATAGGTAGATGGAAGGATGGATTACGTGAAATACCAGCAAATGTCATAGTTAAGAAACTGAAGCTGAAAAGAATCTGGACTAGAATCCCAAACATACTTTAAAATCCACTATAAAAAGTTTCAAGAAATGCAAGCAGAAGCTTTTGGAATGGCCCTCGCAGTCCCCTGACTCTGACAATACTGAAAGTCTGTGGCTAGATCTCAACCATGCTGTGGATACAAGAAGGACCAAGAAACGATAGACTCCTAGTGTTTGCAAGCTGTGGTAGCTACCAAAAGGGGTGTTGCTAAGTAGTGATTTAGTAGGGTGTCCAGTCTTTTGCATATAGATCCACCCCATGCTTAACAGTTGCCATGGAGATCCTTTCATCAATGGATGATGTTTTGCATACTTAAATATATAGTATAGCATTTGATGAAAGGAACTCCGTGCCAACTGTTAAGCATGGGGTGGATCTATATGCAAAAGACTGGACACCCTCCTATGTATGTATATATATATATATATATATACATATATATATATATATATATTTATACATACATTTTACATACATAATATATATATATATATATATATATATATATACATACATACATGTAAAGTAAATGCTTTAGCATTTGCAGAAAAAAGTGTTTTTTAACCACCCATTTTATCTTCAGAGGTCATGTTTCTTCTTTTTACTTCAAAAATCAATAAAATATGCAATTTGTCAGTGATGTTCAAACTTTTGCATACAACTGTATACATCAAAAATACAATATGCCTTGTTTATGTAAACACAGGGCAGATTTTTCACCTGTCGATACAGAATGTAAATGTGAATGTAATTGCTTAACTAGTTAAATATGTAATTAAGCAGCAACATAGAAAATGTTACTTAATTTTAAGTTTATATGGGTCACGTTTTCTCTTAAAACACTTGTTTTCATATTTTTCTGTTCAGCATCGTCTGACGGTCACATTAAGCTAACTACAGTGAACATAGGCAGAAGCTGACTGACAGCGGCGATATTTGTGATTGTGAGCAAATCATAAAGGTAATGTAGTGTAAACAGTGTAAACCAAAACTCTCTGTGAAAATATGGATCACCTAAAATGACAAATCCATCAACATAGGCATGTTTTCCAGTTGCTTTAACTACCATTCCACTGGCAATCATGCTCACAGAGCCCCCTGGTGGCCAAAGCCCAATAAAGCTCATTGGGTTAATACAGCATGAACAGATCCAAGCCACTGATCTTCTTCTGAAAAGCAGAGGATAATCCTTTGTGCCAGCTATGATGGGGAATAACTGCATCTCCTCAAACATCCAGCAGCCACATACTGGCCACAGATTGGACAAGGGCCTTCAGCAAATATAACTCCCTGCTAGCAGGATCCACACACAGTAATCCGAAGGTCAGGAACCATTGGAGGCCTTTAAGGACTAGATTTGAAGGCCATGGACCCAGTAATGTTAACAGGTTTGCCTTGATTCTTCCCTTGACATCAATATAGTTGCTTTGTCCTGTGTTGAATTAGCAGGCTTGGCTGCGCCCCAATCCACACATATACGTATAACCTGCCATCTACAGTGGGCACAAAAACACAGCTTGACTGGGTTGAACATAACTTGATGAGCTGAAACAGCGGCTTTGTGCTCCACTGAATTAGCAGTCCACTGCAGTTGAGTGTCGGCAGCATTCCAATCCACACTAATTGGTCCCACCTGCTAACTGCTAACTACACAGGGAACAAAAACACAGCGTGGAGGTTAAAAGTCCTGTGGGGAGGTCTGCATCCTGTGACAGGTGTGCCTCAATTCCTCAGAGGTTCTACGCTCCATTGCATTAGCAGGTCCCAGTGTCAGCTGCGTCCCAATCCACACAAACCCTTCCTGCTGTCTGCTGTCTAAAGAGCAGAAACGAGCTTTGATTAGGCTGAAACGGTGGCTTTGTCCCCCACTGAATCAGTAGTTTAGAGCCTCGGCTGTGTCCCAATCCACACAGTTGGCCACACTGTGCTGCCTTGATGCCTTCAAACACAGCCTAATTGGGCTGTACGCATGGGAGAGGGTGGTTAGAGGTCACTGCAGACTTAATTCCCCCCTTGTAATGGACACAGGGGTCTTTTGTTCTCCATTACTTCAACAGGCCCCCGCAGTTCAGTGTTGGCTGCATCCCAATCCACACAAATCTGCTACCTGCTATCTACAGAGGGCGCAAAAGCACAGCTTGAGTGGGAAGGGAGAGTGAGGGTCACTGTCTGTGTCCTGCGACAGGTTTGCCTTGATTTGCTCAGAGGCTATTTGCTCCATTGCACTAGCAGGCCCCAGGATTGGCTGCGTCCCAATCCACACAAAACCTCACTAGATGGCTTGAAACACAGCCTAATTGGGCTCAATGGATGAGCGAGGGTGGTTAACGGTCACAGCAGACTTGATCCCTCCATTGACATGGATGCAGGGATCTTTTGTCCTCCCCTGCATGCGTAGGCTCTTGCAGTGTAGTGTCGGCTGCGTCCCAATCTACACAAACTCTGCTTTCTGTCTGATATCTACAAGTGGCTCTCTGATTGGGCTGAAACAGTGGCTCCGTCCTGCACTGAATTAGCAGTTCAGAGCCTTGGCTGTGTCCCAATCCACACAACTGGGCCTACCTGCTACCCATAAATGCCTTGAAACACAGCCTAATTGGGCCAAATGCGTGGGGGAGGGGGGTTAAAGGTCACTGCAGACTTGATTCTTTCGTTGTCATGGATACAGGGGTCTTTTATCCTCCATTACATTAGCAGGCCATTGCAGTTCAGTGTCGGCTGTGTCCCCATCCACACAAATCTGCTACCTGCTATCTACAGAGGGCACAAAAGCACAGCTTGAGTGGGCAGGGAGGGTGAAGGTCGCTGCCTGTGTCCTGCAGGTTTTGGCCGGACTCCTTCCCCCTCCTACTTGACTGCAGAGTCAGTCGGCGAGGGGTTAGGAGGCTGAAGATCACAGAGGTCATATGAAGTACTCTTTCCTGCTGTCCCTGATGGAGCTGTGCAGGCTGAGCTGTGTGCGGTAGTTAAGCTCCGGCTGAGATGGGTGGTCTTTCTCCTTCACTGAGGGGGTCTGCTGGGAGCGCTGGAGCCTGTAGCGGTACAGGAAACGCAGCATGACTGCCAAAACGGAGAGCGCGACGAGGACCAGGGCGGCTATTAAACCTGGAGAGACAGAGAAAGAGAGAGAGGGAGAGAGAGGTAGAGTAAATGAGGGAATGTGATTTAATTCAAAGAGACACTTCTTAAACATTGTGGTTTTGATGATGCTTTGAAAAATCTAGTAGAAATGGGTAAAACTTTAAGGAACGCATGTTGTCAGGCCTTTTCTGTTATAACATCCCATTCTAAATCCATAGGCATTAATATGGAGTTGGTCCCCCTTTGCAGCTCTAACAGCTTCCACTCTTCTGGGAAGCTTCTACAAGATGTTGGAGAGTCTGTGGGAATTTGTGCCCGTTCATCCAGAAGAGCATCTGTGAGGTCAGACACTGATGTTGGACGAGAGGGTCTGGCTCACAATCTTTGTTCTAATCCATCCCAAAGGTGTCTGATGGGGTTGAGGTCAGGGCTCTGTGAGGGCCAGTCAAGTTATTCCACACCAAACTCACCCAGCCAGGCCTTTATGGAGCTGCTTTGGTCACTGGGGCTCAGTCATGCTGGAACAGGAAAGGTTCTTCCCCAAACTGTTCCACAAAGTTGGAAGTGTACAATTGTCCAAAATGTCTTGGTGCTGAAGCATTAAGATTTCCATTCACTGGAACTAAGGGTTCTAGACCAACCCCTGAAAAACAGCCCCATATCATCATCCCTCCTCCATCAAACTTTACAGCTGCCACAGTGCAGTCAGGCAGGTAACGTTCTCCTTGCATGCATTTATAAATTAAAGGGGAATTCCATGTTTTTTATGCTGATAAATAGATTCTACAGAGCTATAATTGCTGTCTGATGTCTGGACCATTGTTTTACGACATGTTTGAGGAGATTCTGACCCTAAAACCCATTCAAACTCAAGACAAAATAGTCCCCAAAGAAAACTTATTATTTCAGATTTTCCACTATTTTCCATCATCAACATTCCATATAAACTCCGAAGACTCGTGTAGGTTCACTGGTGGTTCTGGATAGTAAATAAAATGTCTATATTTGTGTTGTAGTCATGGCGACCCCTGGTTCCTATCACCACCACTGTAAAGGCATCTGAACCATTTCACACCAAACCGCTCTGAATGGCAAACGCTTAATTACGCAGGAATTTTGAAAAAGCTGCAAATGTGGCTAATTGGTTCGTTCAGGGATGGGACTACTTTTTCAGAGGGAAGAATTTGTTGTAGCTCGTTACCACGGTAACGCTAACGAGTTTTCGCAAGTTGATTGCCATGAATACCAGGAAACATTAAAGAAAGTGAAAATAACTGAAGCTGCTTTTTCACCGTGTTGCATCAATGTTGATGTTACATAAAACTTCATAAGTACAGTTTTGATAAGACTCTCTCATCATAACAGCTGGACTGTTAAGGTGGAACAGCTGGAGTTTGGAATTTTGACTTAAATAGACACTTATTTTCATCAGAATTGAGCAGCTGCCCATTCACGTCCATTACAAACGAGTTTTGAGTCAAAGGGTTTTCTCGTTTCTGAGTTCAGGTAAACGTTTTGAAATTATTGTCTATGGTACTCGACCGTCCACTCCAGATGCAGCAGACAGAGGTTTACAATGAAAGATGTTAAATTACCCCTTTAAGCTGCTTTTCCGAGCTCTTGGATTTGTTTTCTGAGCGTTTCTAGGAAGGAAAGCATGATGAAAGGAAAAAGGGACAAAGGCGTTTACCTCCAATTACAGCCGAGTCGCTCTGCTCGGAATTCTTCAGGCGCTCCTTTCCTCTGTTCTCTCCGTCCGTGTGGTCTGGGGGAGAGAGAGGGAGAGAGAGAGAGAGAGAGGATGAGGGATGATTAAAGGAAAGGAAATGGCAGGAGGTCAGGAGGACATAAATGGTGGGAACGCACAACCCATTAAAACGGTCATATCGAACATGGCTGTGACCCAAACTCCCCGAAGAGCCATCTGCACCAACGTGCAGTAGTGCTCCAACAGCACAGCATCATTTAGACCAGGATTAAAGTGATAGTTCTGCAGGAAGATAACGTGCTCATTTAAACAGAGTCCTAGATAATTAAATCAAGAGATCAAGAGAGTCAGAACTGTTCACAGTGGTGGTGATAGGAACCAGACGTCCACCTCTAAAAGCTCCCTCACAGAAAGTTCCTACATGAAATGGTTATGAATTCACTGCCTGATGACTGAGACGCTGTTTTATGATAGACAGGAATGGAGTTTAAAAACTCCAGCAGCACTGCTGTGTCTGATCCACTCACACCAGCACAACACACACTAACACACCACCACCACGTCAGTGTCACTGCAGTGCTGAGAATGATCCACCACCCAAATAATATCTGCTCTGTGAGGGTCCATGGGGGTCCTGACCACTGAAGAACAGGGTAAAAGGGGGCTAACAAAGTATCAGAGAAACAGATGGACTACAGTCTGTAACTGTAGAACTACAAAGTGCACCTATATAGTAAGTGGAGCTGATAAAATGGACAATGAGCGTAGAAACAAGGAGGTGGTCATGATGTTATGCCTGATCGGTGTACAGAGATACAGTGTAAATAATTGAACACATCCTCTACAGAGACACACTTCTGCACATTTTAATGCACAATTGCTGTTTATTTGTTGAGTTTAACATACTAAAATGTTGGCTGTACAAAAGGTACTGCATGTTTTGCATTTTTATATTTTTTCCTAATATGTTAAACTCAAATTAATAAAACCTGTGCACTAAAATTAGCAGAACAACATCGTATGTTCCCTTCAGAGGATGCGTTAACTGATTTACACCTAGAAAATCAACAACACGTAATTAGACTGGGGTGGACAAACTTCTCCATACGACTGCATGCCTAGCCAAACACCTTTAGCTCGTGGTCTTACAGGGTTAATGATCAGCCTGTATGAGAATGTGTAGCTGCTAAAACACAGTTATATTTGGCCACTTGCTTCTGCTTGTTATGGCACTGCTCGGATTCTCAGTCCTACGTGGGTGGACGCCGAGGTCAGAGCAGATTGTGAAGTTACAGTCTTCTGCAGACACAGTGAAGACTGAAGTTGTCAGCAAGTAAGCAAGTGTTTCACAGACTGTAATCTGGTCCCATCAAAGCAGTTTACCGAGGAGCTGAGACACCAGCCTGGTTTTTAGGCCATGAGGCGCCCCATATTTGATTTTTTGGAACATAAGAACGTTTCAAATGTTAAATCTTCAACCAGATGCTACCCAGAAACCCAGAAGACAGCGAGTCCTTCTTCCAATTGTCCTGCCAATTCATGCTCCCTCATTTTCAATAAAACTAATGAACACTTACTGGCCACTTTACCAGAAACCCCTCTCTTGTAGCTCCACCTTGCTTGTGTACCGTTAGAGACTCATTAACCATAGCTCCTCTGTTGACGCTCATTTTTATCCTCTAGCTTCTGACCACAGAACTCATAAAGTGGCCAGTTAGTGGGAGCACAATGCTAGGGTTTCTAATAAAGTGGCCGATTAGTAGATGTACAAGGTGGGTGTTGTCTAATAAAGTGGCCAGTTAGTGGAAGCACAAGGTGGGTGTTTCTAATAAAGTGGCCAGTTAGTGGAAGCCCAAGATGGGTGTTTCTAATAAAGTGGCCAGTTAGTGGAAGCACAAGGTAGTTGTTTCTAATAAAGTGGCCAGTTAGTGGAAGCACAAGGTAGGTGTTTCTAATAAAGTGGCCAGTTAGTGGAAGCACAAGATGGGTGTTTCTAATAAAGTGGCCAGTGAGTGGAAACACAAGGTAGGTGTTTCTAATAAAGTGGCCACTTTTAAAGACATATTTTGATTGCTTTTTTGAATCATTTTATCTGTAAATGAGTCAGTGTTTAGTAACTGGAGCTCACCTGATAGTGAGCGGGAGGAGGATTTATCCGCCAGCTCTCCACAGTTGGACTCCACCAGATTGCCGAGCACGCTGACCAGTGAGCTTCCCCTGTTCAGTATAGCAGCTTTCAGAGGAGCCAGGTGATTAAACTGGACGGATGACAGGCACCCAATGAAACCTCTCGATCCAGCCTGGAGCACCTCCTCGTCCACGCCTGCTCGACCTGGAAATGAAAGAGACAAAACAATCTATTTCATCTTTGGGTCTGTATGTGGGTCCACTTTTCAATTTCTATGTCTCATAATAACAAAACTGGATTGTACATAGTAATTACATAGCAGTTACATAGTAGTTACTGAGTAATAAGTATTAAGCTGTATAACTGAACAATATACTTGGATTTTAAGAGGTTAAACCAATAGATATTCTTAAAGCTGTACTCAAGTTTGGGTTCAAATTTCATACAACAGCTTATTGCAGCTGAATTAGACTAAAGAGAGCATAAAGTGATAACGATGAACAATTATTAATATTAATCAACGTATTGTGAGTTCATGCAGGCTCTTTGTCACATTAAAATGCCAAATACCTGAATTAGCCCACTTCCTACCTGTGACTTTGCCCAATGTCAACGACCTGATCATGTTTAGCTCTCTATCTGTAGAGAGTCTGTATTTCTGGTTGATGTCCTTGTCCACCTGAGAAAAGAGAAAGGCTAATAAATTCTTCAAGCAGTCCACAGAGAAACACAGCACATGTTATTCTTATTACATTGGAAACTGATTCATAATCTGAGATTAAAGCAATGTGATGCGGGACATGCTACTATCTAAAAAGCCTGAATTTTATCGAAGCTCAAGTCTGTGTTTATACATAACTGTGTATCATACAGTGTCAGAAACTGCATAATCAAGTCTTGTGATGATTTACGTATGATGCTAATTGGTGGGGTAAAGGCATCCATTACATGTTAGCTACATTAGCCTTATAGCTCAAGTACATACCTAAAAAGCAAACCTCAGACACTAAAGATGCCCCGGCTTATTAATCACATTTGTAGAAATAAAGGTGCTAAACTGTCTCTGGGTCAGTGCCCCTCTTGTCACTGGGGTGGAACCCTCAAGGCTCCATCTCAGTCCCTTTAGTCAGGGAACATAACTGAACCATAATCCACTGAAATCATATGTTCTAAGCTGTACTGACTCCACACACCCCGTCTCGTCTCCAGGCTTTTATTTTACTGTTCTGTTTAAAACATTCCGTTATAAAAAGGTACAAATACAAACTTTTCACCTGGAAAAACTTATTTAAGGTTCACAATCAGACCTTAAAACCACTGTAGAACCTCTGAGGTAACATTTACACTGTTTGTACCTTGATGAACGAAAAATGTACCTGAAGAGAACCTTTATTTCTAACAGTGTAACGGTTTTCCATGTCTACATCCATTTCTGTGGTTATGCTACACCTGTTTTTGCAGTTACGGTGGTTGTGGTTACACCCATTCCATCGGAAAACCCAAGCCAGCGCCACCATAGAATGTGGCCCACAGTGTTATTATTGTTACACGACACCCATTTTATGGTAATTTACAAATTTCTGTGGTTCTGTTAGAGGATACATGTTCTGAGAGGATAAAACGGAAAGGTAAAGTACTCAAGTGAGTCACAGACTTAGCGGCCTCCCTTTCTTCAGCCTTTCCTAGTCAATAGCAGTGCAGGCAGGTATGCTGTTGAGGTCTATCAGCACACCTGCCGTTTGTATCTGCTCAGATAATCAGTGTTTTTACTCAGAAAGCTACACTGAGTCCTGCGCACAGTGTGCTAATCTATACTGGCGCTCACTCAACGCTCGCAGAATGCAGTGTGTGTTAAAATCTCCCTCACTGAGCTCCAGAGATCGAGGAGACGCTGAAACACGCCGTCATTCACGCGCAGAGCCGAGCTTATTACACACAGCAATTTAGTGGGAAAGCGATCCGTCCTTAAATCGCCTGGAAGAAACGCGGCGCTGAGCTGCATAAAACACACACCGCCTTCACCAAACTCACTCTGAATTATTCCGTTAGAGAAAGCCCCGCACGCTCCCTGAGTGTCCTAAGGAAACTCACCAATGTGCCTTGCAAAAATATGTTCACGGATTCCCAAACAACGGTTCTGACGCTCTTATGGATTTTCAGGCAAGTTAATATTCATCAGGAGTCACAGTTTCCACTGTGGACTCACTGTTCAGCCGTCCAGGAGAAACAGTTACAACCTGGACTCAGTGACAAAAATCTGAAACAGAACTGTACAACGGATATCAGGAGCAGTTGGCTACACCCGTTTCCATGGTTACGCTACACATCTTTCCATGATTAAGCTAGCTTCTTTCAACATCATATTTTTATTGTCACACTACACCGATCCCATGATCACACTGATTTATACTACACCCATGTCTGTGGTTATGCTACACCCAGTTCTGCCACCGTGTTACACTCATTTTCATAGTTATGCTACATCCATTTATGTGGTTATGCTACATCAATTTCTATGGTTATCTTACACCCACTTATATGGTTATGTTTCACTCTTTTCCTTGGTTATACTACACTTATATTCATGGTTGTGTTACAGCCATTAATATGGTTACGCTACACCCATTTCCATCGTTACGCTACACCCATTTCCATGGTTATGCTACACCCATTTCCATGGTTACGCTACACCCATTTCCATCGTTACGCTACACCCATTTCCATGGTTATGCTACACCCATTTCCATGGTTATGCTACACCCATTTCCATGGTTATCTTACACCCACTTATATGGTTATGGTACACTCATTTCTATGGTTATGCTACACCCATTTCCATGGTTACGCTACACCCATTTCCATGGTTATCTTACACCCATTTATATGGGTATGGTACACTCATTTCCATGGGTATGCTACACCTATTTCCATGGTTACGCTACACCCATTTCCATGGTTACACTACACCCATTTCCATTGTTATTCGACACTCATTTCCATGGTTATGCTACACCCATTTCTGTGGCTATGCTATGCCCATTTCTGCTTCACTCATTTTTATAGTTAGGTTACTCTCTTTTATATCATTACGCTACAACTGTATTCATGGTCACTCTACACTCAGGTCTGTCATTATGCTTCATGCATTTTCAAGGTAATTTTCAAAGCTGTATCTGTTTTTGTCTTCATTCTACCCCTTTTCCGTGCTTACACATGGAAAAACCCACACATATGCTACACACAGTCAGCATACGTTATCACCCTGCTCAGACAGCACTGGCTATCCAGAGCCGCTGTCTGTGACTCTTCACACAAAACCAAATAATAATCGAATAAAGTAAGTCTGAATGTGAAGCTCCTCCATAGTTGAGATTGTTATCTGTGTTCATTACCACCAAAAAACTTTCAAAGAACTTTTACTGTTCTACTGTGTGAAGGGAAATGGACCCAGATGCTGTTAGTTCTGGATCTGGAACAGTAACCGCACTGTGCCGTACCCCGCCATCTAGTGGACAATCACCTCGTGCCTGAGTGTACAGGTGAATGAATGGTCAAGTAAGCGAATGGATGAAAAAGCCAGACGGATGGGTGGTGGTCTTACCTGCACGTACATGTCCCTCCCCTCTCGGTGCAACTGTATCCTGTGGAGCTTCCCATTGGCCAGGCTGTGCTGAGTGGGCGTGAACACGTCCGGCTGCTTCTCTCTGTTCAGTTTGTACCAAATCTGCAGACTCCCTGCCAGACACAGCGGAGAGGCCGTCATCACACAAAAGAGAGGCGAGAACGAGTCGTAGTCGCGGCTCCCGCTGCTCGCTGACACGTGCTGACAGGCTCTTCTCTGGCGCTCCTGATCAAAATAATTGCTCCCTTGACCGAGCGTCTCTGTTCACCACTCACAAACATGCCACTTCCTCTCCCCTCTAATCACCGCAGACTGTCTACACTCTGCTAATCAACACATCAGCCTTGACGAAGAACACACGTACGCAGACGCCCCGACAGCAAGCCTGTCGCTCCACACGCCCCACAGCTACACTGTGACGCTACGCATTCAGACGCTACTTAATTTTCAACTTCACTGACTTTATTCTGGGTGCCAGACTCCTCACTGTAACCCTGACTGGTAGAGTGACGTTGATTAATTAAAAGATACACAAACAAGCAATTAAATACCTAACGAATAAAAAAAACTGAGACACAATACACTTTAATATCACTTGGTTAGCAAAAGACGTCAATTATACATAAATACCATCGAGTTAGCTGGCTAGTTAGTAACTTAGCTGGCTAGCCAGCTGACTAGCTAATTGGTATTGATTAAACAACTAACTGGCAATAAAATAATCACAGAAAAGTGACTAATTAATATCCATTAATTACTATTATTTGACTCGTACAATACTTCAGAGACCAACTACGTAAGCTGGCTGGCTGGCTGGGTAAGTGACTAATATAGTTAGCTAGCCAATCAGCTGACTAGCTATTTGCTATTTATTTAACAACTAAATAAAAGATAAATACAATAAACATAAAATAACTGTAAAATAGACTAAGTAAGCAACTTAAGTAGGTACTTTGCCTGCTAGAAAGTTATTTATTTAGCATCTACCTAGCTTGCTAACTAAAGAAAGGAAGAAAGAAAGAAAAGTAAACAAATTAGCTACACCCTTAGCTTCATTGTTCTTTAGTGAAGGCAACACTGACCATTTAAAGGAAAGAACCAGTTCAATGTTCAAATGGTTCTTCACATGTTTAAACGAAAAACAATTTATGTTAAGAGGCATCAAAATGGGTTCCACAGTTGTTGTAAGTCAAAGAACCTCTTTTTTGGCACCATATGCAACACTTTTTACTTTTGGTGTAGACTAACTAGATACTGTTGCGAGTGCTTGAATAAATGCTAACTTGCTAGCTAGCTAAACTACATTCTTAGCAAAAAGGGAACTAGTACTAAAAGTGTTCTTAGACTTATTTTGCTATATAGAATATATATTAATATAGAATGGTTCTTCTGGGGAAGGTGTTGTATAAGGTTCTGTAAAGAACCTTCAAAAAAGGGTCTAAATTGCACCAAAAAGTTTCAACTATTGCTAAAATCCTTTTTTGGGACTACATAGATCTCTAAGAGTGTAGGTTAGCTAGCAAGCTAGTTAATTTAAGAAATAGAAAAGCTAGCTAGCTTATATATAGCACATGTATTTACTAGCAACCACCTGGGAGAACCTAACAACACATTAGTAACCATATGAGACGGAGATTCCATAACAACAACCTGGCAAAATCTAAGCAACCATCTCAAATACCTTAGCAACTTCTGAGCAACACCCTTGTTACCACCTATCAACACATTAGCACCTACCTGGAATACCTTACCAGCACTTTAGCAACCACCTGGGATAACAACACTTTAGCAATGACAAAAAAATGCTACAGCAACGACTTAGAACCTTGTTTTGTGACTACATAGGTCACTTTTGCTAAGAGTGTAGTTTAGCTAGCAAGCTAGTTGATCTAAGAAATAGGAAAGCTAGCTACGTGGTTTAACTGACAAAAAGGAGCAGATTTATATAACAAAACGTTTCCATGACAGTAGCAGAACTCTTTTTGGTGCTTTGTAGAACCGTCTATATTTCATAATAGTAGAACCATTTAAATAAGGCAAAGAACCATTCGCGCATGGAGTATTCATACACTCCTGGGCAAAGAAAGGGCAAAACATTAAGCTTTTAATGTCTTAACAACAAATCATTCAATAAGATAAAGTAACTTTGATTTCTTTACATTTTGTGTGTAAATTTGCAGACAGACTTTTACAGAAAGAAGAGTCAGTATTGATCCACTCGACATTGACGGATTCAAACAGCTGGAAAACTGAGATCGTTTGCGTTTAATTGTTTGAAGACCAAACATTCTTTATATATGGTTTAAATCAGGACTCTGACCAGCCAAAACCATCAATTGAAACCACTATATTTTGGCCTTGGCCCGTTTGTTTTGTCCAGGAGTGTAGTTTTATACATAGTCATTGCCTTTGCATTAAGAACTGTTGAAGAACTTTTATTCAGGATGGAAAAAAAACAAATGAAAAAAGCTGAGTGATGTTTACCGTTGTGGGCCAGAATGATGGCCATGTACTGCTGATGGTAGGTGGTGACGGTCATCAGCATGGCCGGTGCCTTCGTGGTGAGGAAGCGGAAGGCCACGTTCTCTCGGGACTTGCTGCTCTGGGCGTAGATGGCCGACGACTGCCTGCTCTTGTTGCGCATCACAGAGAACGGCTCCTGGAAGGTGTAGGTCACCGACGTGCCGCTCTCAAAAGATACAGACACTTCTGGAAGTGGAGGAAAGAGAGTGGAGGCAGGTGAGAACATCTCATCTTTCTCCTGTTAGCACAGTCTCTTTTTAAAGTGATCTGGAGTTTCTGGCAAAATCTGTAAACAGTCCACCTATTTCCATGGTTACAGCAGAAATGTTTATGTTACGGGCGACATCCATTTCTGTTGTTGTTCAACACCCATTTCCATGGTTATTATACATCCATTTCCATTGTGGCTCCACACCCATTTCCATGGTTACTCTACACCCATTTCCATAGTTACTCTACACCCATGTTCACGTTTAGTCTACACCTACTTCCTTTGTTATTCTACACCCATTTCCATGGTTACCCTACACTCATTTCCATAGTTACTCTACACCCATGTTCATGTTTAGTCTACACCTACTTCCTTTGTTATTCTACACCCATTTGCGTGGTTATTCTACACCCGTTTCCATGGTTACTCAACACCAATTTCCATGGTTACTCTACACCAATTTCCATGGATACTCTACACCTATTTCCATTGTTATTCTACATCCATTTCCATGGTTACTCTACACCAATTTCCATGGTTACTCTACACCAATTTCCATGGATACTCTACACCCATTTCTATGGTTACTCTATACCAATTTCCCAAGTTACTACACCCATGTCCATTCTCGCTCTACACCATTTTCTACGGTTACTCTACACTCATTTCCAATGGTTGCTTTACAACCATTGCCATGGTTACTCTACACCCATTTCTATTGTTATTCTGCACCTATTTCCATGGTTGCTCTACACCCATTTCCATGGTTACTCTGCACCTATTTCCATGGTTGCTCTACACCCATTTCCATGGATACCATATCCTGAAAAGATGCCTTGTGTTTATGCTTCATACCTCTTTGTGGTTATATTCCATTTATGGTTACACTAAACCCCTTTTTTCAAAAAACTATCAAGAACAATTAGTTGCCATATAGGTTAAAATAAAGAAAATAATATTTTTTTATGTGCATGTTGGGGGGGGCATGGGTCTCAACTACTCCACCCAGCAGCTTCTGAAACCAAAACTACACCCTTGCTTATCAGCACACCACTGGGACAAAATAGAGAGCAAGTCCCAAATAAAGCCAGACAGAATTTATAAGACCCACATCCTACATTTGTCTTGTATTTTATTTTTCCCCCCTGAGATCCACTTATAAAGTTTGTGTAGTGTTATATACCAACAACAGTCATAATTCATTTTTACTTGACCTCACTTTATGGCTTAGCACTAAACAGGCTGTTTATGGCGCTCTGTTCTGATTACGCTGTTGTGTTTCCTTCAAAAGCAGTCTGATTTAGTCACTGTAGATCATCACAGCCGTGATGTTATTCGCGATAACACAGGACCTTGAGTGTTCTGTTGCTTTTATACAACAGTTAAATAAATAAAGTAATAAATTAATAAACTGGGCCGTGAATGCGGCGTTTAATATGTTTTAATGTTCGCAGTTCCTTCACCAAATTATAGTTGCTTAACGATCAGCTTGTTGCTACGTCAGAGTAATGAACTCCGCCCACTCGCTGCACAGTTTGCTGTAAGCCTCACCTTTTGAAGTACAGACTGAGCCATAAAACTGCCGCAATATCAAGTTCAGCTCAGTTTTGTCAGTTTTTGCCAGATCAGTATTAATGTTGTTTTGTTCCAGCCAGTCTGTAAAGCATCTTACAGCCCATTTAGTTTGGCGAATGGTGTTGGGTTCATTTCTGGCTGATTCCAGGTTGTTTAGCTGTTCTTCTGCCACAGCTGCCAACTGAAAAGCTGCTCAGTGGTGATGACAGTTTGGGAATTTAGTGTCGTTTCATCTTCAGAGTCTGACCAAATTGGCTGTCGGTCAAATGTGATCTTAAAAGTGTCCATTTTCTGTTTGTGGCAGAGTAGGAAGTAAAAACGTTCAAATGGCTTGAGCGTCTCCTACAGCTGTCAGAGTCGTTGCTTAGCAGCTGGTGTGGCCAGAACTAACTGTAGAATTGGCAGATATTATGTAAACGAATTGGTTTTCGTGACATCACAAAAACAATGAATTTGAAATGGGCTGTTTTTGCAGCTTGGTTGGATGTATGGTCTTAGAAATAAATGGTATGTTTTGAAGAGCCATTTTTTAAGGAAGAAGTGTCTTTCTATGATTTGGGCTCTTTAAACACATGCTAAATTATTCCAGGCAGGCGCTGGATGCTTTTCTCACATCACCAAATTCATTCACTCATTACATTAGGAGAACTGAAAGTGCAGGCCTCTAGGGCCCAATAAAGAGGAGCTGAAAGCACAGTCACTGTCTGATTAAGGAGGTTTGAGTGGCACAGAGGCCTGACATATCACAGAGTACACACAGATAAGGCTGCCCTGATGGCAATGTAGCACAATGACATGATAGACAGTGAAATTCCACAGGGACCAGTGAGGTCACAACCTTCTGGGGGAAAGTTGTGCTTAAAGTAAAAGATGCCTCATTTAGACAGAGGGAAAGAAGGTAAGGACTGGAGAGATGGAAGGAGAGAGAGAGAAAGGATAGACGACTAATAATACTGCTTTTCCTTTTCAAATTATTATTATTCCACACTGGAATCTGTCAATGCTACACTTACAGCTTGTGTGATAGAACCACTGAACTTTGTAAGACCTAGGTATGACACCTAGTAACATCTTAGCAACCACTTAACAATACCCTAGCAACCATCTTGAATACCTTTGCAACAACTTACCAGTCACATTGGATAACAACACCCTAGCAATGACAAAAAACGCTACAGCAACCACCTGGTAACATCTTAGCAACCACTAAGGAACACCATAGTAACCACCTAGCAATACCCTAGCAACGACCTAGCAACCACCAGGAATACCTTACCAACCCCTTACCAAGCACTTTGGATAACAACATCCTAGCAATAACCAAAACCACTACAGCAACTACCTGGTAACATCTTAGCAACCACCTTGGATACCTTAGCAACCACTAAGGAACACTATAGTTGCCATCTAACAATACCCTAGCAACAACCTAGCAACCATCTTGAATACCTTTGCAACACCTTACTAATCACTTGGGATAACAACACCCTGGCAATGACCAAAATTGCTATAGCAACCACCTAGTAACATCTTAGCAACCACCTTGGATACCTTGGCAACCACTAAGGAACACCATAGTTTCCATCTAACAATACCCTAGCAACAACCTAGCTACCATCTTGAATACCTTTGCAACACCTTACCAGTCACTTGGGATAACAACACCCCTAACAATGACAAAAAACACTACAGCAACCACCTGGTAACATCTTAGCAACCTCCTTGGAAACTTCAGCAACTATTTAGGAATACCATAGTAACCACTTAGCAATACCCTAGCAACAACCTACTAACCATCTAAGGACCACCTGGAAATGCACCATATCAACCATGAGATAAAACAGCAACCTTCTACTTACAGCTGCAACCATATGGAATACCACAGCAACCACCAAGGAAACCATATCATTGATTACTGTTAACAATCTGATTAAGGGTGTCAACATTGTAAACGCTTTGAAACTCTCCAATCCGTCTTCAGAAACTTCAAAAATAGCCCATTTTTAATTAATTGTGTTTGCGATTCCACAAAAAACATGACACATTTAAATATTTCCATCTGTTCAACCTACAGCATTTTAGCCCCACCCATTCACACCAAGGAACAATGTAGGCCAGCCAATCAGAACACAGCTTATTTGCATATATCAGTCTTTAAGAGGTAGTAACAAAAGTGGCCTGTTTAATCAGGATAACGAGAGGTTGGAAAATGCTCAGGTGATAATAAACCTTGGCTTGTTTAAGCACACAAGCGTTTCAAGTGGACCTCAGGGTAAAAAAAACTGAAATAAAATGTAGAGAAAGTAGAATATGGGCCGTTCAAAATCCAGGTCACCCACCTGACATTTCAGAACAGACACTTTAAATTCCATACATGCTGTATGATCTAAGTGTTTCTGTACGGTGGATGTGTGGAATTCAAGCCATTTGTCATGTGTAATGAAAAAAAATGTGAACACTGCTGTAGCGTTTCAGATGCTACAGAGGGGATTAAAGGTATCTAATGGCAAAGGACAGAGGAGAGATAAAAAACTGGTGCTCTTACACTGTAAATGATATTTTGATAAGTGAAAGCATCTCAAAAGTAGGAAATATAACCAAAATTTTTGATATTATTGTCCCGGTTTCCATGCCTCCTTTTTAGAACTGCTTTTAGGTCAGTGTTTTTTATGTGTGCATTGTTCATCTTAGTGTATGTAAAGCATTCAGAGCTCACTGACAGCTTATTGGTCGAAATCTGTAGTAATTATTATGTAATAAGCAGTTTATGACTATGTCATTACATAGTCATTAATGTGAAAAACCTTAGTAGGGCTGTAATAAGTGTTCTTTTAGTCTGTGGGAAAAAAATAGTGTAAATATTTATGTACAACCACATGGATTTCAATCTGAATTTGCAAACAAAGCCAACTACAGTCAACAGAGATGAAAGTAAAGCTCTTTTTGATATCTTTGCAGTTCCACTTCATTGCTCTGTAATAACAGTGTTCAAATAGATATACTCGAACGATTTGATTAACATGAGATCATATCAGCCCAATGTAATTTCACTAAACCTCTTAAAGGCTTATCAGGATGCAGTCACGAATCAGCAGTGTGCAAGCCTGGAGAATTTTCAACAACACCTTAAATGCATATTATAAAATGGATAGCTCCAGTCCTTGAATCTGATTGGCTGAGCTGCGTTTGAAGCCATTGTAAAATCCATAATATGCCCACAACACGACATGCAGAAGCCTTGTGCTGTTAATGAATAATCTTTGACTCTAATGCTGCTCACATGGAGCACCGAGTATAATGATGAAGTAAGAACCTGTATTTTTGTTTAAACTGAGGGGCTGACAACTTATGTTCTTAACTAGAACCAGGCTGATCAGCTAGCTAACAGCCTAAAAGAGCCAACAGCCTAAACAGCTCCATCATTAATATCACAGGCTTGAATTAAAGCACTTCCAGTACTATTAACAGTAAAACTGCAGTATTAAAGTCTGAAGAACCTAACTTGAATGTCTTACACGCTTCAGATGTTTAGGTTTCAGTCAGAAGTCGCGTCAAACCCAGGCTGAATCCCAAACGGCTCCGTACTCCCTAAATAGTGTTCTAGCTATGAAAGTTATGAAATTCTAGCCTCTACAGCCAAACAGTGCATCATTTATGGAGTGTGGATGTGGCTGAGTCCCAAATGACTGTTTCTTAACTGTATTTTGCTCTGTTGGGCTCTAGAATCCTCTAGAATTTAAACTCCTACGTAGTGCACTATGTAGGGAGCAGGGAGCCGTTTGAGATTCAGCCCCAGAATGATTTGTGCTAAATAAGACGCGTGGTGGTTCACACTTCGTTCACAACAGAAATTTAGGGTCCACTTCCCAGCCTCAGTCCTGGAGCACTGGGGATTTTAGTGTTTCTTCAGCTCGAGCTTAATCAGTTGAATCTGTTTAGAGCAGAGGAAAGACCAAAATAGTCCAGAACTGGAGCTACAGAACTATGATTAACTAAGATTAAATAACTGCAGGACTTGCACGGTGGACTGGATAGATAGAGTCTGAACAGTCTAAGTGGAGGCAGAGAGCTTTAATAGAGGATGTTAGTGGATTATCTTGTGGAACCTGAATTGTGGAAGTCTGACCAAAACTTGTGTTTTATAAGCAAGCATAGTCTGTGTTTACTCAATTTACCATCATTTTAAACCATTAAAATAATATTTATTTGTAATATAAAAAATGCAATAAGACAAAATACAGGGTGATTCAAACAGATTCATTCGATTTCCCATATTTTTACAACCGTGAGGTGCCTAGGAACCAATCACAATCCAATTGAAAGAGGGGGTCATAGAGTTTCTCACTGTCAGTGGAAGATGGCTCCCTTCAGTCTGAGAGGAGATGAGACCCCTGATCAGAAAGCGTTCTGCGTTCTCCACTTCAATAAGAGTGAATCAGTCATAACTGTGCAGCGTGATTTTCATGGGCAGTGAAGCTCCAACAGCTCAGAGCGTTCGTCGTTGGTTCCACAACACTGGATGATCTCCGAAATCGCACTGAAAGAGCCGTGAGTGCAGCGACACCCGACATGCTCAATCGAGTATGGGATGAGTTTGACTATGGCGTTGATGTTGTCTGTACAGCTGGAGGAGGTTCATACTGAGACCTTGAACAATTACATAATAAACTTTATGCTCATTCAAACCATTTACAGTTCACTGCATTGATCTGTAATGATTTACAAGTGAAATAAATCATTTTGACATCGGATTAATCTTTTTGAATCACTCTGTATTTCTATTATAGTATCTATTACAGTTTGAAGTGTTTGTTTTAAGTGTTGTTAGTTCCTAACTCTCAGAAGTCTAGAGTTATTATCATTGTCCAGTTTATATTTCATAACCACTGAATTAATTACATTGCTGAGAGTGCATATTAATTACGTAGTTATAACAATGATCTACATTTACAACAGATTAACATTCTATTTCAATAGATTCAACTCTGCATTTTTGACTTTTACTGTTTGTTTAAACTTTTTTGCAAAACAAAACAATAATGTTTCATCAAACTAATATAGTAATAAAACATCTCTTGCAGTTACAAACACAAATGTTTTATATTTAAGTTTAAAATCTGTGTCTTACACTTGTTGCAATGCTCTATGAGTCAGAAATAACTGTTATAAGACTAGCACATGACACTTCACTAGACATAACTATGTCTAAAGCTTAATATGATAGGTGTGTGTTATTACTGTTTAATAATAGCTTTATTAGCTATGGCCACTTTGGAAAGACCTGAACCAATTAGTGGAACTTTTGGTCAACTACACCTTATAAACACTTTAGTAATCACCTAGAAATATGACTTACCAACACCATAGTAACCACCAAAGAGACACCTAGAAATGCCCTAGCAACCTCCTGGAATACAATAGCAACTGCCCAGCAACACCCTAGCAACCACATGCAACATGATATCAACCACCTAGCAACAACTATGAGATAAAACAGTGACTAGCCACTTAAACGCTGGCAACCACATGGAATACCATAGCAACCACTTAGGAACCCATATTATTGATCATTTTTAATCTAACAATTTGATAAAGTATGTCAACGTTGTTAACGCTTCAAAACCCCAATCCATCTTTGGAAACTTCAAAACTTCACCTTCAGTAATGCACCTTTCTCCCAGTGAGGTATTCCATAAGCTAAAAGTATAAAGCCTTGCTAGCTCAAATTCATTCTCCACAATGTTATGATTAGATTAAGATTGAGTGACCCTTATTAGTCCCACAATGGGGAAATTTCACCTCCGCAATTTAACCCATCCATACAGTGGAACACCACATACACACTAGTGAAGACACACACTAGGGGGCAGTGAGCATACTTGCCCAGAGCGGTGGGCAGCCCTATCCACAGCACCCGGGGAGCAGTTAAGGGGTTAGGTGTCTTGCTCAAGGGCACCTCAGTCACATACTGTCGGTTTTGGGAATCGAACCAGCGACCTTCCGGTCACAAAGCTGGTTCCCTAACCTCCATGACTACCCAGTCGTGGGCTGTGTCGTTAGCTGAGTGAATTATCCCTTTAGTTACATTAGTGGAATACTTAAAGCCTCCGTTAGCTTGTATTTACAATCTGCAATCTTAGCGATATGATAGCATACCTTTCTGGCAGTGAGGTCCTCCATACGCTGAGTGCGTACAGTCACACACGTATCCACTGCTCTTCTCGATACAGCGGCCGCGGTTGTGGCACAGTTGGTTCTGGCTGCTGCAGTGACCCGGACAGCCCGAGCTGACCCCTGGAGTCATCTTTGCACGCTCATCAAGGTCTAGGGTCATTCCGTTTATATTTAATGCCCTGATACATCCCAGAAATCCCCTCTGCCTGGAGGCGGTTCCACCTACAGGGCAAAAAAAAACACAGTCTGACTCGCTCAGAGCACAATGACAACTTATTCACAAAGAGAAATGGTAATTGTGCAGTAATAAACAGCCATTTGTGATTTATTACTAGGTAATAACATGGTAGTTAACATGAATAAATGAAAAGGCTGCACTAGTAGCCTCTAGACAATACAAATACTGTGTAAATATGTCCACAGTGAATTTGTGAGCTCTAAGTGTTGAAACTTTAGTCTACAAAGCTCATTTTCATACATGATTCTATCAGATTTTATCAGCCCAGTGTAATTTTAAAACACCTCTTAGAGGCTTATAATGATTTCAGCAATTTTAGTTCAGCAAAGTCCAGTCACTGTGACATAACAAAAACGTTTCCTTGACACATTTTAGAGGGGAAACAGTAATTGTAGCTTTTAAAAGAAGATAAATAAATAAACAGCCCCAGAATCAGTTCTCTTTGCGATATTGGAAAGAAATAGTGTGATAATGAAAGAAGAAAGGAAGAATATCTGTGAAGGAAATGATTCAAGACAAATCTAATCTTAATTCACAGTCTGCAAAGCACAGCTGTTGAAAATTAGATCAGTCTGTCCCACAAGCAAGACGTAATGAAGAGATATAAAAAGAGCAACTAATTCCAGATGAATATTTGACAATATGATGCATCATAATTACACTTAGCGGTGATTATATTCTGACGTTTGCACTGCAGATCACAGCAAAGCCTATTAGTAAACAGCTGCCTGTTGACTTTTTGCTATTGATACCAGGACTAAACCTGAAGGCCGCTATGCTATATATACAGTCATGTGCAGAAGTTTGAGCACCGCCAGTCAAATGACACATCTTGCTGAAAATAAATGAACTTTTCTGCAAATCATAACAAGAAATAACGTCATTATATATCAAATCAGTCAAAGTTCATTGAGTTAAATAGGTGAGAATATATGAGAATGATGTTGTTAAACCTGGAGAAACTGGCAGAAGAGACAAGATATTATTGGCTACTGGCTCCCTTTATTTGCATATTGGGTCTCTGTGTTGTGTCTTTCCTCCTACACACCTAAAAAAGATGGTTCTTCAAGGGTTCTTTAGTAAAGACAATGTTCTATATAGATATAGATTATGCTTTAATGCTTCTTTGCATGGTGAAATGGTTCTTCAGATTTATGCAAAATGTGTTGTATGTGGTTCTTTATAGCATCAAAAAGTTCTTCTATCATATACAAGCTTGACATTGTAACAAAAGGAGAACCTTTTTGGTGCTGTATGTACCATTTTCAAAACGTTTCTGTGTAGAACCATATGCAACACGTTCTCCATCAATCTGAAGACCAATTTCAAAGAACCATTTCAGCATGCAGAATGCGTTCATTGATCTATTTATAACCACTGTCTCTATTAAAGAACACCTAAAGAACCATCTTTTAAGGATTGAGGCTCTTGGGTTCTTACTTACATCCTACATTTTGGTCAGATGCCTACACACTGAAAAATGAAGGTTCTTTAAGAGTTCCAGTACCAGGACTAAATCTGCAGACTGCTATGCCATATATTGCTGCTGTCGGTGGAAAACCTTGTGTCTCCATTTTTGTCGTTTTTCAGTTTTTGACATAATTTGAAAATGCCTGTTGCTCTTTACATTGTGTGTAAATTTCATGATGAACAGCCCAAACAAAATGGCCCAAAACGACTTGGAAAGATGTCTGGTTCCATTGACTTACGTTAAAAGTAAGGTATATTTTTTCCTTCTCCTGTAAAGTTATCATTTTGGAGATACGAGGTTTTCTCCCGACAACAGCGATATACAGTCATGTGCAGACGTTTGAGCACCGCCAGTCAAATGACACATCTTGCTGATTTTCTAAGTGAAAATAAATGAGCTTTTCTGCAAATTATGGTGCCGTCACTTTTGCACAGGCCGCATTTAACTTCATTAGATTAAATTAAGCAAATAAACAGTAATTGTGCATTAATATGTGCAGAATATACAGTCAGTGGTTCAGCTCCTCTGCGACTGTATCTCTCGGTCATCAACTCTTGTTACTGTGAAGGTTCTCGAGGGGAACTGGAGCTCCACCAAGCTGCTGCTTTTGTTAGCTTGGTTGCTCCGTGGTTCTCCTATGAACGTCTGTCCAGCCTGGTCTGCTGAAGCTGCTCAATGTTTTGCATTAAATGCCATTTAAAAGCTGTATTTGAACAAGAGTGCTACAATCAGCCTGTGCTACACTCTTAAAAAATGGTTCTTTAAGTGTTCTTTAGTAAAGGCAATGAGTCTATATAGAACCATGAACACTCAAAGAACCCTTTGAGCGCCTAAATGATTTTTTGCATGGTCGAATGGTTCTACTCAATGATTGAAACCCAGTTATATAGGGTCCTTCAAAGAACATTTGACATAGCACCAAAAAGAGTTGCAGCAAGAACCTTTTTTCAGGACTACATAGAACCTTTTTACTAATAAGGTACTATAGATCAACAGGTCAAACTTTAAAAGAGTAGTTAATGTGTTATTAAGGCATTGTTAATGCATTATTAATGTATTATTAGCATGTTAACAGATGAACAAGCTCAGATTTCTCTTGAAAAGGACATTAACCTGTGCTACGCTTAGTCTAGATTAGTGTTTTGGTAGTTCTTAGGTACAGTAATACTGTCCAATCACCTGCACGCCGGACTGGACAATAGACTGGAAGTGATGTTGACCTATCATAAAGCACACTGGAGTACGAAGAAAAGTGAGTGGGCGTGGCCTACCGATAAACAGCTGGCTGTTGAGCTGCAGGCGGTTGTGGCCGTCGGACGGCGCCTCCAGGAAGCGCAGGGGCAGCTGGTCCACCTGCAGCGACGCCTCCTTCACGTTCCTCTCCGCTCGGACGTAGTGCCACTGCTTATCGTTCAGCGGGACGTGGGACTTCACTGTCAGCACCACCGGCCCGTTCCCCACCTCAAACGCAAACATCACCACTGACGGACCTGAGTGGGGGTCGGGAAGAGGTTTAAAGGGATAGTTCAGTGAAAATTTCAGATTTACACCCCAAATGTACACTTTTAAATATATGTTAAATTAGTTGAAGTTCATTGAGTCAAACAGATGAAAATGATGTCATTCAGTCAGGAATCTTGAGACGTTTATCTCAATAAATGAGGTCTGTTGTACATAGAATAGGAGCTTTCCCACCTTACTCATATGTTTTGAAACTTTTCTGAATATTTTGCGAGTTTAAATGAGATCTTTTGAATCCACGCATTGAAACTTAGTTCAGTCTGTTGGTTGGAGAAGCTGGAGAAACTGGCAGAAGAGACAAGATGTTAGTGGCTAATGCCTCCCTTTATTTGCATATTGGGTGTGTCTTTCGCCATTTTTTTTATTTACTCTATTTGGTCGTCAAGGGTTCTTTAGTAAAAGTTTTATATGGAACCGTGAAGCCAGAGAACCATTTTGCATGCTTAAATAGTTCTTTGCATGGTGAAATTGTTGTTGTATATGCTTCTGTATAGCACTGAAAAAATTTCTTCTATTGTATACAAGCATGACATCAAAACAACACTTTTTGGTGCTATATAGAACCATTTTCAGAAAGGTTCTATATTGAACCATATACAGCATGTTCTCCATGTTCCTTGAGTGTTCATGTATCTATATGGAGCCACTGTCTTACGAAAGAACCATCTTTTTTTAAGAGTGTAGGCTCTGTGGTTTTTACTTACATTCTACATTTTGGTTAGTTTTCTACACACTTGAAAATGAAGGTTCTCCAAGAGTTCTTTAGTAAAGAAAATGGTTCTATAAAGGACCATGAACATTCAAAGAACCCTTTCTGGGTTTTTTGCATTGTGAAAAGATTCTTCAGATTGATTAAGAATGTGCTGTAGATGGTTCTATATAGAACCTTTTTTGAAAATGGTTCTATATAGCACCAAAAAGTGTTCTTCTATTGATACGATGTCAGGCATGTTACAATAGAAGAACCCTTCTTGATGCAAAATAGAACCCTTTTCAGAAACATTCTACATAAAACCCCATATAGAACCCTTTCATGATGTAAATGGTTCTTTGAGTTTTCATGGTTCTACATAGAACCATTTTCTTTACTAAAGAACCCTTGAAGAACCATCTTTTTAAGTGTGTAGCCTTGCAATTGTTGTCTATAAGACAGCATTTCCATCCTCTATTGCTGAGTTTGGTGCTAAACTGACCAGGCAGTGACCACTTTTAAACCTCCTTCTGGTCCGTTAAGACTGAAATGTGATAGATGATGACAAGTTTCACTAATTTTAGTAAATTAAGTTCAATTCCATTATTAGAAATCCTTTCCATCTAATTTTAGATAAAGAATGATTTTTTGAGTTTAGTCAAGAAGCCAAGACATGTTGTCTGAAGTAGTACTGGAGCTACAAGGCTAATGTAGCTAACAACTTGGCCCCAACCAATTAGCATAGCACAAAAGTCCTATAAACTGCATAACATGAACAGATCCAATCAGTTTTAGCTACTTGACATCGTTAGATAACATCATGTCATAAAATAACAGAAACAGTGTAAATTGGACTCCAATTCGCATAATCATCTAAGTGCCCCCACCGCCCCAAACGAACAACTTCATCTGCGTTCGTCAGTCCATGAGATCTCAGCGTGCGTCTCTACAGGAAAGCCTTATTAACTTCTCCAGTGTTTTCCTGTAAGTCAGGTTATCCTTGAACTCAGCAGGCACCTGGCAGATCCTTTCACTACTACACAATCCAACACAGCGCAACAATGTTTCATCCCTCTGACAGAGCCATTGTTTCCAGCTCCTGCCACAGCTGTTAATAACACAGCACAGCGCCTGAGTAATTGGACGGAGACACAGTCCTTGATGTTTTGGTTCTGTTTTCCGGCAAATTAAATTTGAAATGAAACGGTTTTCCTATTTGACTCTGTACGACCACTTTCAGTTCACATTTACAACTCATTTATGAAGCTGTTGAATCCATTAACCAGTTGTGCAAACATTTCATGTGCCTCTAAGGATGCAGTGGAGTCTGTAAATGTAATTCATCAGCCGTTTTTGGTGTCTAAAGCTTCTTCAGTTTGAGCACTGGAGCGACGAGGCTATTGTAGCTAGTAAGAGAAGCTTATATGCCACCAATTAGCATCTGGATGTGTCAAACCATGTGGAGTTCTTCAGTAATCTCTAATCTAATCTCTAATCTTGGCACGTGACTTTTGATATTCAGTCATATTTTTCTGTACGCTAAAAAAGCAAATTCAATACTTCGTTAAAATTGACTAGGAAGAAATTAATGTTTAACTACAAAAGTGTAAGTTGGCTTAACAAAGCTGACTAACATCACTAACAAGTTAAAGCATATGCAGAACACTGATGATTGCTTTTGAGAAATTAATTGGGTTCATATAATAATTCCCAGTAGTTGCTATGGTGTTGCAGTGAGATTGCTATGGTATTCCAGGTTGTTGTTAGGACATTCCTTGGTGGGTGTTAGGTAGTTGCTAAGATCTTGATGGGCTATGGTATCGCAGGTGGTTGCTAAGGTGTTGCTAGGCCACTGCAACCCAAGTGGCTGCTAAGGTGTTGCTAAGTTATTGCTATGGAATCCCAGGTGGCTGGTAAGGTGTTGCTTGGTCATTGCTATGGAATCCCAGGTGGTTGCTAAGGTGTTGCTCTGTCATTGCTATGGAATTCCAGGTGGTTGCTAAGGTGTTGCTAGGCCACTGCAACCCAGGTAGTTGTTAAGATGTTGCTAGGCCATTACAACCCAAGTGGTTGCTATGGTGTTGCTAAGTTATTGCTATGGAATCCCAGGTGGCTGGTAAGGTGTTACTTGGTCATTGCTATGGAATCCCAGGTGGTTGCTAAAGTGTTGCTTTGTCATTCTATTGAATACCAGGTAGTTGCTCAGGTGTTGCTAGGTCATTGCTACCCAGGTGGTTACTAAGATGTTTCTAGGCCACTGCATCCCAGGTGGTCACTAAGGTGTTGCTAGGCCATTGTAACATGGGTGGTTGCTAAGGTGTTGCTAGGTCATTGCACACCAGGTGGTTGCTAAGGTGTTGCAAGGTGTTGCAGTGTGTACTGATTAAGATAGAATAAGTATCAGTAGAATGACTCCTATATGGTTTCTTAATGTTTCAGGATGTTGAACATTCCCCCATTCATTGTTTGGGTCCTACACTATCTGAGCACTAACTCACAGATTACAGCTGTCAATACAAATGTAAAATTTACGCACCGCTCAGTTCCACCCGGATGAAGTCTTTGACTCCGAGATTCTCCAGGAACACTCCAGAAGGCGCTGTGGTTTTAAAGTAAAAGGAGATGTCCACGCTGAGCTCAGCCTGCAAAGTGGGGAAGTGGAGGTAGGATGACTCCTGATAGAACGATGCCGAATTCCACAGAAACCCTATAAGATGAAGAACAAAATGCTAATTAATGCTGTCCACTGAGATCCCAGCCACCAGATGGCAGTGTACACTACAGGCTTAAGTGAAGTTTGGGGACTCCTGGTGAAACTGCATGTTTTAACGATTGTCTAAGTGATAAGAAGTTACCACCACGTAAAACAGTTAAAGTAAACATGGCATTCCTGCAAAATTTTATGGATAATTCTAATTTTTTACTGAATTTAACACAGTAGAAAAACATGTGTGCACAAGTATTAGTTTCCTGTAGCCAGCTAACAATCTTACATTCTTGATTTAGCAATTTTTCACCACTTTTCTTTGCACAATTCTTCTAGTTCAGAAATATTCATGTCATCTTGCATGCAATAAAAGACTGAGGATGGAGACGACCATTCCAAAACCTTATTCTTTGGTTTCTTGAAGTAGGTCAAGGTTGATTTTGATGTATGTTTGGATCATTGTCTTGTTGCGCCCCGCTCCCCAGCTCGGCTGCCTGGGTCAAACGTGAGTTGTAGTCAAGCAGCCTCACTGCGGAACAGGAGGCGGCACCCAGGAGGCCGGGGTTGGGACTCACAGGACCATCCACCACTCCCTCGTTTTTCCACTCTCTCGCCATCCTTGTAGGGTTTTGTCCTCACTCAGGGTTTGGGCCCTGCCTTACTGCTGGCTCTCACGGCCATCATCAGGGCCTGGGGGACGGGCGTATGGCACAGCTACCTTCTGATCTCACTTTCATATTGATGATATTTGTACAACGACACTGCACAGTAGGCCAGTGCATCACTATTCTTGCGCCAGCCAAAACTTCCTGTAGGTCCCTGGCAGTGGGGTGGGGGTTTTGCTTTGCATACCTGACCAGTCTACCGTCAGTATTTTGCAGAGCCTTTTCTTCGTCTTCCAGATCTTGTCTTTAATGGCATCTCAGACATTGAAAATTGTAAACAGGAAGTGTTTAGAAATCTTTTGTAGTCTTCTCCTGCTTCATATGAGTATGTTTAGTTTTAGATCCTCAGTCAGCTGCTTGAGCTCAGTGCTGTTGAGTTTAAGAACAGTATTTTGAGACGTTTTAAGAGGTCATATAAATTTTGAAGCTCTGGAATTGTCCACATCTGACAGTGCACTTTTCAGGGATTCTTTTTTGCACTCTTTCTGCCCCTAGTGGACAAAAATTCTGCTGCACATTTATAGCACATTTGATTTCCCATATTGCTGCAGGTCACTATGCCCTAGCCGACGGGAGGAAAGAGAAAAGTCTGAAGAAAACATGAGTTGCATTTTAAGAGCAGCCTGCCAGGCAGTTACGTAAGGACAATGTCTGGACATCAGATATTAATAAACTATAAGAGACATAAAAAGCTCCAAGAAACATTTTACAGCTTGCTAATGATAAAGACGTCATTTAAGGCATCACAGGCTTTACAAGGAGGATAAATGTGTTCTCTTACTGTCGCCATAGCACTGTAGAGATCCGACTTTGTAAACAGCTTCTGAACCCGTCCGATTCGTATCTCCAACCACAATCTCCGTTACTGGCAGGTGATCCTTATAGGACAACAGTCCAGTATCATTCTCCCTGAAAGCACAATTCAAAATTAATAACTCACTCTAAATGATATAAACTGAGTCTGTTCTACAGTTTCTCATTAGGCTGAATGAATAACTGACTCTAAATGTAGGTATTGTGATATAAACCGAGTCTGTTCTATAGTTTCTCATTAGGCTGAATGAATAACCGACTCTAAATGTAGGTATTGTGATATAAACTGAGTCTGTTCTACAGTTTCTCATTAGGCTGAATGAATAACTGACTCTAAATGTAGGTATTGGGATATAAACTGAGTCTGTTCTACAGTTTCTCATTAGGCTGAATGAATAACCGACTCTAAATGTAGGTATTGTGATATAAACTGAGTCTGTTCTACAGTTTCTCATTAGGCTGAATGAATAACCGACTCTAAATGTAGGTATTGTGATATAAACAGAGTCTGTTCTACAGTTTCTCATTAGGCTGAATGAATAACCGACTCTAAATGTAGGTATTGTGATATAAACCGAGTCTGTTCTACAGTTTCTCATTAGGCTGAACGAATAACTGAATGAATGTCCTGTGTGTCAGTGTAATTGTGACTGCTCCTTTCTTAAATAATAAGCTGTCTTACTGAAATGGAACATGCCAGTGGATCCACAGCTCAGAGCTTTTACCATGAGTTCCTGTCTGCGTCACAGTTGCAGAAGTAGTTCATGTCGATGCAGTTTTCTGCCAGGCTGCAGGAGCACTGCTGAACTCCGGGCAGGAAACCACCCCAGTACGTTCTCCTCTCACCTCCTCTATCCAACCACCAGGACAAGGGGGTTCCATCTGAAACAAAAAACACAAACATAAACAGAAAACGGTCATATGTATCAGTGTCCACTTTTTTAGAAAACAGCTCGCTGGTGTACAGTTAGAGACTGTTGCTCATCTGTTGATGTTTGTGTTAGCCATCCTCCAGTCCTTCATCAATGGTCGACTTCTGACCACAGAGCCTCTCTTGTATGAATGCTTTTGGGTGGGTTTTGAGTAGCCAGTTAGTGGAAGCACAAGGTGGGCGTTTCTAATAAAGTGGCCAGTGAGTGGAACTACAAGATAGATGTTTCTAATAAAGTGGCCAGTGAGCAGAGGCACAATGTGGGTGTTTCCAATAAAGTGGCCAGTGAGTGGAAGCACAAGGAAGGTGTTTCCAATAAAGTGGCCAGTGAGTGGAAGCATTCAGTTCATTAGCAGCTAGTCTGGTCCTCTCGGTCAGCCTGCAGATGAGAATTCCAGTTGTTCTTCATGTGTAAGGCAATTACTGCAGCCTCGCTCATTATCTCCCAGCTTTAGCTCCACTTACTGACTGCAGAGAGCCTCACTTTCCTGCAGAACGTTTTCACTTCCCTCTGCTTTTCTGGAGGAAGCCTCGCTCGCTGTACTGTCTGAGGTTACAGAGACGTTTGGACCATCTGCCACTTGAACGCTGAGAGGACGTCTAAGATTAGATCATTGGGTTGATTTGGATGGTTCTAAAGAGAAAGGAGCTCATTAGCTGCAGATGTTGTGCCATTTCAGACATATTTACTGAACTGATTCCACTGATTTTACTGAAGTAGAGATATAAACACAAAGACTCTCTATAAACACCGACCAGCCATAACATTAACACCATCTCCCTGTTTCTCCACTCACTGTCCACTTTACCCACTCCACTGACCGCATAGTTTCACTCTGTAGTTCTACAGTTACAGTAGTTCACCCTGTTCTTCAGTGGTCAGGACCCCCATGGACTTTATTTCTTTATTTTTTTCTTTTTCCTTTCTTCCTTTCTTTTTCTTTCATCCTGCTTCTTTTTGTATTCATTATTTTCTTTTCACCTTTTCTTTTTCTTTTTTCACCTTTTCTCTTTCTTTGTTTCTTTTTTATATTTTTCTTTCTTTCTGTTTTCTCTCTTTCTTTCTCTTTCTTTCTTTCTTTCTTTCTTTCTTCTTTTTCCTTTCTTTCTTCCTTATCATTTCTTTTTCTTTCTTTCTTTCTTTCTTTCTTTTTTCCTTTCTTTCTTTCTTTCTTTCTTTCTTTCTTTCTTTCTTTCTTTTGTTCCTCATCATTTCTTACTTTCGTCCTTTTTTCCTTATCATTTCTTTCTTTCTTTCTTTTTTTTTATTATTGATTTTACTTTCTTTCTTCTTCTTTATTCATCCTTTTGATATCGTTTTCTTTTTTCTAGCTTTTTCATTTCTTTCTTCCTTTCTTCTTTATATTTATTCTTTTCTTTTTTCTTTCTTTTTTCTTTGTTTCTTTCCTTGTCTTTTTTCTTTTCTTTCTTTCTTTTTCTTTCTTTCTTTCTTTCTTTCTTTCTTTCCTTTTTCTTTCTTTCTTTCTTTCTTTCTTTCTTTCTTTCTTTCTTTCTTTCAGCAGCGTATCCACATGTCCTATCATGTTTCTGCACTGTTCACCTGATCTGGATGTAAATATCCTCAAGTTAAAGCTGAAAGTCACTTAGAGCTCATATTTCCTATTAAACTTCTACTCCAGCATGTTGTGGTAAACAGTTCAATAGTATCATCAGCCAACGTCCGAATATTTATGGATCTGACTGTATTTGTACGTTAAAAACTGGCCTCTCATAAGAGCCAAACATTCACCTCTTCATTACATAATCTCACCTGATTGGCCGATTAAGGAGTCTCACCTGATTGGCTGATTAAGGCGTCTCACCTGATTGGCTGATTAAGGCATCTCACCTGACTGTCTGATTAAGGTGTCTTACCTGATTGGCTGATTAAGGCGTCTCACCTGATTGGCTGATTAAGGCATCTCACCTGACTGTCTGATTAAGGTGTCTTACCTGATTGGCTGATTAAGGTGTCTCACCTGAATGGCTGATTAAGACATCTCACCTGATGGCTGATTAAGGTGTCTCACTTGATTGGCTGATTAAGACATCTCACCTGATTGGCTGATTAAGGTGTCTCACCTGAATGGCTGATTAAGACATCTCACCTGATTGGCTGATTAAGGTGTCTCACCTGAATGGCTGATTAAGACATCTCACCTGATTGGCTGATTAAGGTGTTTCACCTGATTGGCTGCTTAAGCCATCTCACCTGATTGGCTGCCTCTGCTGTGCTATTTGGCTGTGATGTGTATCAGGGTGTTATTCTGATGAGGATGTTATGAGACTCGATCTAATTACTCTGCTAATCAACAGGAAATGTTGAGAGTTATAGACTAAGTGTCCCTGAAATTGGTCATCAGTTAGCGGTGAGTAGAGTAAATTGGCATAGTAGGAAGTGGACGGGGTGAGTTAATCCTCACACTGACCACAGCTATTCCTACTGACTGCAGAGCTCCTGCTGCTGTTGGCTTAAAGCCAAAATGTCGCGTTGTAGGTCATCTCAGTGAGATGAGACAGAACTTTTATACCATTTAAAGTATAGATTAATACACAGTATAATAATGTGAGTCATTTCCCCATGCATTTGGTGAACTACCTCAGCTGATGATGTCATTGTGTGCTTAAAGCTGATTGGCCCTCTCAGCTTCTACACGGCTCTAAAACCTACACTTCTGTCTTTCTTTTCCTTCTCTCTCAGTCTTCTTTTCACTGTCTTTTTCTTTCTTGCTTGCTTTCTCTCTTTTATTTTCTTTGATTTTTTCTTTCTTTCAATTTTTTTCTTTTCTGATTCTTTCTTTCTTTTTCTTTTTTCTGCCTGTTTCTTTCTTTCTTTCTTTCTTTCCTTCCTTTTTCTCTTTCTTTTTCATATTTCCACCTCTCTCTTTCTTCCTTTCCTTCTTTCTTTCTTTCTTTCTTTCTTTCTTTCTCTTCTTTTTATTTTTTATGCCTTTCTTTTTCTTTCTGTCTTTCTTTCTTTCATTCATTCATTCATTCTTTCTTTCTTTCTTTCTTTCTTTCTCTTCGATTTTTTCTTTCTTTCGATTTTTTTTCTTTTCTGTTCTTTCTTTTTCTTTTTTCTGCCTGTTTCTTTCTTTCTTTCTTTCTTTATTTCTTTCTTTCTTCTTTTTCTGTTTCTTTCTTTTTCATTTCTCTGCCTGTTTCTTTTCTTTCTTTCTCTTTTTTCTTTTTTGTTTTTAGTTTGTTTCTTTCTTTCTTACTTGTTTCCCTTTTCCAGCCTTTTTATGTCGTTCTCACATCACTTTGTTCATCCCCTTTTCATTCCCCCATCCTTGCATTAAAAGCAGCTTTTTTAGTTTTTTTTTTTTAATTCCTCATTAAACATTAAACTCATTAAACTCCTGTGTGGTTTTCCTCTGGTTCACCCAGACTTCTTTTTTTCCTACCTTAACTTATTTACTTCTGTTTCTTTTCCCCTTCCTTTTTTTCTTCTCTCCTTCCTTTCTTCCTTCCTTCTTTACTTTCTTTCATTCTCACTGTATCATATATGAATTCAGTGACTCGTTTCCTACTAATATCATTTTATGACCTTTTTTCTTTCCTTTCATACACTAGTTTCCTTCAGTAAACACAAATCTGCTTATTTATTTACTTGTTCCCACTTATATATTAAGTATCTCAAATAACTGTGTAATTACACATGAATAGTTGATGCAACAACAATGTAACCACTGTTATTTCACTGTTACAAATGGATTACAGAAGCACAGTTTATGTAAGTACATATGTGTATCAACTTCAGTAGTTACAGTAATTATGACTTATGTTCTCTTGTGTAATTACACATGTGTAACAGGAGTTTCGGACAATAACAGGTGTCACACAATGCTACTTTGGTTACCACATCACATCACAAGCTTATTCAACGGCAAGAAAGTTGGCGTTTCCTGTGCAGATATGCTATTTCATAATGTAGATACATAAACAACATACATAAACAACTCTTGTTAGTCTTGCTACATATTCCACAAGTAATTACCCTGTTACACATGTGTAATTACATAAGAGATAATATGATAAAGTACATGAGTAAAAACTGGAACTAACACTCTGTATGTACAAGCTGTACAACTGTAACCCATCTGTAACAGTGAATACATTCTGAATAGTGACACTGTCGCTCTTTATGTATTATTAATGCATAACTACATAGTTATTAAATACAAATATCCATTTATTTACTCACTAAGTGACCATATGACCACAGAGATTCTAAAAGTGGGTTGGCATGTAAAAAATAAACAAATATTCCAAAGCCAAGCATAAAAACATCACTGAACCCCTTAAAATGCCTGCCACATTACATAATAAGGCTTATTACTCAGTAACTACATGGACTACAGTGCAAACTGGGTGAGCTATTCATAGGTTATAGAGGTGCGTAGTAAACCTTTGGACCTGCAGGTGGGTTTTCTGGCCAATTGGGGGGTTAATATGCTAAAAGCATTCTAGTAAATTTGTCCAAATTACCTCAAATCAGCCACTTTCAGTTTAGAATCAAAACAATTCAAAACAATAAAATGAGCAAATATTACAGAGGGCTGTAAAACAAACACACCGCCATCTAAAATCCATCCAAGTGTCGTTTATCACTGGAATTCGTCTATCAGCACATTTTCACTGCGTTCATTACAGACAGAGGGACGTTAAACAGAGACTCTGACTGTTTTCATGCTGCCAAACTCTGACAATCAGCTCTGACGAGAGCAGGTGGGCAGAAAAAACAGCCAAATATAAAGTGATTCACAGTTAAAGCACAAAACGATTCAACTGCACTCAAAATAAAAGCAAGCCAAGAGTCATCGAACCCTGAAACAATGAATCTGCTCCGATTCAGAGACGCTAGCAGTGAAGAGCCTGAAAGCACTCAGCTGCTCTCCACTCACCCACCAATTACACCCACAGCTGTCCGCACACTAATGACATCAACACTGTTAAAGCGATAGTTCAATAAAAAAAGAACTAACTGGGTAAATTTGTTCTTTGTGCTGAACTTTCGCTTTAAATATCACCTCTAAATATCATCTGAGCTCCTGTGCTCACAAAGCTTTACTTCACTGCCCTCAACACGGCCACTAAAGTACATGAACATGAGGAAGTCTGGGAAACCAATGTGGACAAAACATCGTCCAGTGAAATTTTATGTTGTAATATAAAAAATCATAAGCCTGTACATTTTACATTTATAACAAAGCTGTATTCTGTACAAGAAATAGATACGTAAAAAAAAATAAATAATAATGTAAAATAAAATAAAATTAAACTGTCATATAACTATTAAAAGTAATTGATATATAAACATTAATTTATATAAGTAAAAATATAATAATAATCATAATGGGCATGTCAACATGTCAAGTATATTGTTAAAAATAAATATAAAAAATAAAATAAAATAAAAAGTAATATATGTGCTGTACAGTATTACTTGAAAATGGAGTATCACTGTAAAAATGTCATATTTTTTTGCAAACAATAAAACACATTGTTAAATAAAATAAAAAATTACAAATAAAATAAAAAAATTTAAAAAAAGTTATAATAAAAGCTAAATAAATGAAAGTGACAAAAACAGCTCAATAAAATAAAAAATTAAAAATAGTGTCACATAACGATAAAAATAAATATGAAATAAAAAATAATAAGGAAATAAAGTTCTGGTTAAAAATGAATATAATTAAAATAAAATAAAAAAAGTCAAAATAAAAAAACAAAATAAAATTAATTCTAGTTTCCTCCATAAACAAACTGACTGATTATATTTTACACGTACATGTGAACACAGACTCACCCCAGGTGTTGAAGAGGCGGGACTTCCTGCAGCGGTAGAGCACTTCCTGCTGGCAGTGCTCTGCACGGTGCAGCAGTGTGCTGAGCTGCTGCAAGGTGGCGCTGTAGTTCAGCTTCATCACGTGGGGCTTCTGCAGAGATGAGCCTTTAACGGTGACCGTCGCGGAGCTGTTGTGACCCACCACCATCCAGACCTTCTCCTCTAAAGACACACAGACAGCAGTGTCTCTGATTCCGTCCACACAGTGACGTCATACACGCTTTGACTGAGTGTGCTTTCAGAAATGTCTGCTACTGCAGTGCTAAAGATGTCCAGTAGGGGGCAGCAGTGCACTGACAGTCAGGCTGAAGCCCAGCTGCAGAGCGCAGGGTTACTACACGACCGTAGTCGGTTCTCAGTCACTCATATCAGTGCCGTGTTTATTAGTCATGGATCTGGATTTTAAAGGTTTAACCAATAAGAACTGCTTTACTTTTTGCCCTCAAAGTTTTCGTTGAAGTTTGTTGTTTTATTTGCTTTTTGAATCGTTTAATTTGCATAATTTGGTATTTTTTATAAAGGAGAGCAGCAGTCAGAGCCTCACACAGACCAGACGACTGACCACACCTCCGAAATCAGTCTCTCTTCTGTCTCTCTCTCTCTTTCTTTCTCTCTTTCTTTCTTTCTGTCTTCTTTGTCTCTTGCCTCTCTTGCTTTCTCACTTTCTCTCTGTCTTTTTCTATTTCTTTCTTTCTTCTCTCCTTCCCTTTTCTCTTTCCCTCTCTCTCTTTTCTCTCCTTCAGCCCCCGCTCTCCCTTCTCTCTCTTTCATTTTTCTTTCCTCTTTATCTCTCTCTCTATCTATAAATATGACTCTTTGTATCTCTCTTCTCTCTTTTTCTTTCCTTCTCTTTTCTTTCTCTCTCTTTCTCACTTTCCTCTTTCTTCTCTCTCTTTCTCCCTAATTTTCTTTCTTTCTTTTTTCCTTCTTTATTTCTCTCTCCTTCATCTGTGCCTCTGTGTCTCTCTCTCTTTCCTTTTCTTCTTTCTTTCTTTCTTTCTTTTTTTCTGTCTTCTTTGTCTCTTGCCTCTCTTGCTTTCTCACTTTCTCTCTCCCTTTTTCTATTTCTTTCTTTCCTCTCTCCTGCTCTTTTCTTTCATTCCCTCTCTCTTTTTTCTCTCCTTCAGCCCCCTCTCTCCCTTCTCTCTCTTTCATCTTTTTCTTTCTTCTTCATCTCTCTCTCTTTCTCTCTCTTTACTCCCCTTTTCTTTTTCTCTCTTCCTCTCTATCTATAACTATGACTCCTTTGTCTCTCTATCTCTCTTCTCTCTTTTTCTTTCCCTCTCTCTTTTCTTTCTTTCTCTCTTTGCTCTCTTTCTCACTTTCCTTTCTTCTCTCTCTTTCTCTATCCCCTTTCTCTCTTTCTCCCTAAATTTCTTTCTTTCTTTCTTTTTTCCTTCTTCATTTCTCTCTCCTTCATCTGTGCCTCTGTGTCTCTCTCTCTCTTTCCTTTTCTTCTTTCTTTCTTTTTTTCTTTCTTTCTAGCCGCCTCTGCTTTCTCAGTTTTTCTCTTATTCTGTCCTCTCTCCTCATCTTCTCTCTTCTCTCTCTTTCGGCCCCCCCTTTCACCTTAATTATCTTTCTTTCATCATTTCTTTCTTCGTCATCTCTCTCTCTCTCTCTCGCTCATCCCCTCCTCTCTCTCTTCTTCTCTCTCTTTCCTCTCTTTCTCTTTGTATCTCCCACTCTCTTTTTTCTCTCTCTCACAATCCATATTTCCCTCTTCTCTATCTCTCTTTACTTTTTCCCCCATTTCTGTCTTTCTTTGTTTGTCTGTCAATCTTTTTCGTTCTTTCTTTCATTCTTTCTTTGCTCCTTTTCTACCTTTTACTCTCTCTTTCCTCCTCTTCTCTTTGCCTCTGCCTCTCTCTTTTCTCTCTCTCTCTCTCTCTCCTCTCTCTCCTCTCTCTCTCCCTCTCTCTCTCTCTCTCTCTCCTGTGTGGTTTATTTTGATTGACCTCAGTTAAAGACTGTTAGGAATCTATGTTCTAGTTTGTCCACATCAGTTCTGACCAGCAGTATAAAATCACTCTATGATTTTATTTGAGTAATTTGTGACGTGTAGCTGATTTAATCAGGTGGACAGGCTGAGTGGACAGTGCAGATCATAAACCTTCAGTCCAGAACACGTCAGTGTTCATAATCAGAGGAGCAGGCATTTTTTTATCACCTGAATTTGATGAACAGAAAAACCATTCTTTACATTTTGGCTGTTTTTGATGCCGAAACATAAACAGTGACCAGCGCAGACTCAGAGTGGAGGAAACAGGAAGTGAAGTGAGTGTTACTGTAAATCACTGTGTAACTGTGTAATTACAATGTGAGAATGAACACCAGAGCCAAGTGTAAACAGTGTGTGGTACTAAGGCTCTCCGATGTTCTCACTGCTTCCTCTGGCTTAGTGGGTCTTTTTCTGGAACGTTCTAAAGCCGACTGCCAACAGTACAGTGTGGGCCTGTTTGAGAACACTGGGCCTCATTCACCAGTATCCTCTTCAGTTTGTTCTTAAGTGTGTTGTTGAGAAAGGTCCTAAGAAACAGTCTGTGTCAGATTCATGACGTGTTCTTAAAGCGCAGAACTGTTCTCACCTTTGTGCTCTTGAGTGTGTGTAGGTTCTGTTCTTACCTAAGAACAAATCCCACATAAGAGAACACTGGTGAGTCAGAATCTTCGTGAAAACTGTGTTTAAGAAGAAATTTCAGCAAGACTTTCTATGAATACCATGTCTACAAACACATTCATAACATGGTATAAGCATTCATAAGGCATTATAAACATGGCTAGCAATATTTATAACAATGAACTACATTTTATAGCCATGTTTATTATGCATTACGAATTGTTAACATAATGCATTATAAGCAATGTTAATAACATGTTATATCGCCCTGTGCCAAAGGAGTCAGTGACCACTAGAACCCTTCACTGTGTCACATCACTACTGTGCACTACAGTAATGCTAATTTCTGCTAGCATTCAATTGGATATGCAATGTTATATAAGCTAACGGTGGTGTACATTGACTTTTCCTACACTGGCTAAAACACTACTGAGCAGCACTGGTTTAAACTCTGACAATTGAAGCTTGTGATCTGCTTTACTCTGTATGTTACTTACTTGACTTACAGCTGACAAACACAACTTATAAGCTCTTATAAGGTGTTATGAACACTACGTATAATGTATTAACAATTCATTATGCATAATAAGGCTATAAAGTGTAATAAAGTTTTATAGATACTTTATGATGCTTTATGAATGCATTATAACATGCTATGATCATGTTCATAGGTTCTTATAGACACGATATTCTGTTAACACTGATAAGTGTTACTGAAATTTCGGTAACACTTTCTATGAATGTCACCTTTGTAAGCATCTATAAACACAGTCATAACATGTTATAATGCACTCGTAAGACATTATAAACATAACTATAAATATTTATAAAAATGCAATATACGTTATAGCCATGTTTATTATGTATTATGAATTGTTAACATAATACATTATAAGTACTGATCATAACAAATTATAAGAGCTCATAAGTGGTATTTGTCCGCTCTAAGTAAAGTGAAGCGTACTGTACTAAAGCCTCCTCCAGTGTTCAGAGTGAGGCTTCAAGTTGAAGTATTTACTGAAGGATTTACTGAAACACTAAAACATTCACAGTAAAGCACATTACAGGCTTCAAATGTCAGAGTTTAAACTAGAGCTGCCATCCGTGTTTTACCCAATGTGGGAATATGTTATAAATGTCTTTATAGATGCTTACAAAGGTGACATTCACAGAAAGTCTTACCGAAATTTCTTCTTAAAAACAGTTACTGAATGAGGCCCATTGCTTGATTTGCCTTGAAATTCAATTCACCGTCAGTCACCGTAATATATATAGATGTAAAGAATATAATATATATGTAAAGAACTTAACATATTTTAATAAAATAATAAAAAGCATAAGTAAACTAAAAGATACACAAATAAAATAATATTCAGTATTAATAAAATAATACAATGAAGTAACATAAATCACACCAAAGCAATTCTGAAATGACTAAGAAATGCATATTCTTGTAAGCACATTGAATAATAAGATAAAGATATAAAAATTATATTTTAAAAGAAAATAAATTTCAATTCTGATCTCACTAAAGTTCACTGGGTGGATTTGTTTTTCCTCAGAACTGTCACTCCAGGAGTGTAAACACACAGAGAAATAAGCAGAACACTGCCACCATCAGCGGCGTGCTGACCCATGAGTGATTCCCCCCGAGTCCTAAAGCTTATGTGTACATTGCTCACCGGTCATGTTGCAGTAGACGACGGTGGGCTTGAGTGGACCACTGCCGTCTGGATCGATGGAGAAGAATCCCGAGGCGCTTCCTGTCAGCCGGTGAGCCTCACACGATGGTTCAAAGATGGCTAAACGGGTAAAAAACAGAGTCAGAGCAGAAATCAGGGCTTGGTCATTTTGAGCTACAATAAAAATACAATACTGGACCTCATGAAAGCACACATGCCCCGGCCACTTTATCAGAAACACCTCCCTTAGAGCTCCACCTTGCTGATGTACCGTTAGAGAGAGCAGCGCAGCTGTTTCTGTTAGTCACCCTAGACCTTCATCAACGGTCAGCTATGTAGCAACAGACGGGCCGACGTCTGTAAGTGTACAACTACACAGTGGAAATATAAGGTGTTCTAATAAAGTGGCCAGTGAGTGGACGTACAAGGTAAGTGTTGCTAATAAAGTGGCCAGTTAGTGAAAGCACAAAGAAGGTGTTTCTGATAAAGTGGCCAGTTAGTGGGGGCACATGGGTTGGTGTTTCTAATAAATTGGCCAGTTAGTAGAACTACAAGGTGGGTGTTTCTAATAAATTGGCCAGTTAGTAGAACTACAAGTTGGTTGTTTCTAATAAAGTGGCCAGTTAGTAAAAGAACAAAGGAGGTGTTTCCGATAAAGTGGCCAGTTAGTGGAAGAATAAGGTCGGTGTTTCTAATAAAGTGGCCAGTTAGTAGAACTACAAGGTGGGTGTTTCTAATAAATTGGCCAGTTAGTAGAACTACAAGTTGGTTGTTTCTAATAAAGTTGCCAGTTAGTAAAAGAACAAAGGAGGTGTTTCCGATAAAGTGGCCAGTTAGTGGAAGAATAAGGTCGGTGTTTCTAATAAAGTGGCCAGTTAGTAGAACTACATGGTAGGTGTTTCTAATAAAGTGGCCAGTTAGTAAAATTACAAGGTCAGTGTTTCTAATAAAGTGGCCAGTTAGTGGAGGAACGAGGTAGGTGTTTTTTTTATAAAGTGGCCGGTTGGTGGGAGACTAAGGTAGGTGTTTCTAATAAAGTGGCCAGTTTGTGGAAGAATAAGGCAGATGTTTCTAATAAAGTGGCTAGTTATTGGAAGCACAAGGTAGGTGTTTCTAATAAAGTGGCCAGTTAGTGGAAGTAGAAGGTTGGTGTTTCTAATAAAGTGGCCAGTTAGTGGAAGTAGAAGGTGGGTGTTTCTAATAAAGTGGCCAGTTAGTGGAAGCACAAGGTAGGTGTTTCTAATAAAGTGGCCAGTTAGTGGAAGTAGAAGGTTGGTGTTTCTAATAAAGTGGCCAGTTAGTGGAAGTAGAAGGTGGGTGTTTCTAATAAAGTGGCCAGTTAGTGGAAGCACAAGGTAGGTATTTCTAATGAAGTGGCCAGTTAGTGGAAGTAGAAGGTGGGTGTTTCTAATAAAGTGGCCAGTTATTGGAAGCACAAGGTAGGTGTTTCTAATAAAGTGGCCAGTTAGTGGAAGTAGACGGTGGGTGTTTCTAATAAAGTGGCCAGTCAGTGGAAGTAGAAGGTGGGTGTTTCTAATAAAGTGGCCAGTCAGTGGAAGTAGAAGGTGGGTGTTTCTAATAAAGTGGCCAGTTAGCGTATTTTCCCTGTGTATTCTAACAGTGCTCTGTGCAGAGCGGGTGGCCTCTGGAGACTCTGCCCTGCAGATATTTGTGTTTTCCTGCTCTAACAAACCTGACTCAGGTCATCTGCTTTGAAGCCCCTCGTGTGCTGAGATGTGTGTGTAGGAAGAGACCTAACAACTGATTCGAGCCACTGTTTCAAAGCTTTGATCTTCTCCGGTCTCATGGGGTTAGACGTGATCTCATCAGGAGAATGTACAGCTGTGGACAACTTACTCTAAAACTCGCCCCTAAATTCCTTTAGTTCATGCTCACATAATGTCCAGAGTACAATCAGTAACACAGGACAAACAAGCTAGCAACCTGAACGTAAGAGGTAATGGCTATTTTTCCTGCATGTAAATGTTCTCCACACCAGAGTCCAGTCATGCTAACTTATATTACATCCATGCGCGAATGTCAGTTGTTGTTCATTGGTCAACGTTGATGAGCGCACTGTCGACCCCTACTTTGAGCTCTGCCTTTATGAGGTGTTGGATTGGTTGTGAAATCGATTTCTTCTCTCTAATAAGTCAACATTCCCACCATCATTTGGCCCAAAGATTCTCCTGCTTGTCAGAAGGTTAACCCTTGTAGGTCTTCCATGGTGTTTATACCTTGGAACACCTCTTAATACATTTTATTTCATTGTTTCTGATCTTAAAACAATAAAATTTTAATTTGTGGAAAGTGTATATTCTAATTTTTCAATTCAATACCACACTTGTGCTTGAAAATAGAAGAGGAAATATTTATTCGTGACTTCAATTTGATGCAAAGTTGCCGATGTATTTGCAGTGATGTTTTGCCGTCATTGCATTTTTGCTGTTTTTGTCATTTTACACCGAAACACTATGCGTTAATGACACAATCACGTACCTGCCTTTGTAATTGTTTAATGTATACTGAGCAAACAGAACAACAACAATTTTCTACAATAAATAGATCAACCATATTTTGCATGTTTGAGACAGACGTGTTTCAGTAATGATAAGGGGGCAGAGGTTTTACAGACCAGTCCACTTTACTGCTCGGCGGTGTCGCTTTAATCTTGATGACGACTAGTTGCTGATGACGTGTTTATGGCACTGACAACATGGTCGCCTTAGAGAAGACAACAGGTGAGGAGTCGCTGGAAAGTGCACGTCAAGTGCTCTACTGGCCTGTAGAGTTCGGCTTCGTTCTAACTTTTCTCCGCTGATCTACAGAGCTTCAAAGATCAGACATCAAACGTTGTTTTCTCTGTTTTTTCTAAGTTTCTCTGGCTCTCTGAACCTCCACCACGGCTGACCGTCTCGGCAAGGCTGCCTAGGGTGCGCCTAAGTCGGGTATAAATTAGCGAGATTTCGGGGTCTATTTCTCTAGCTCCCCGAGGGCTAGCAATGCGATCCAGGGCTCGATGGAAAGGGCACGTCATGCTCTACTGACCTATAGAGCTCGGATTCGTCTTTAATTTTAAAAGTCAGCTTGTTGCAAACATTCCCTTCTCCCTGATCCACTCATACCAGCACAACACACAACCACCAGTGTCACTGCAGTGCTGAAAATGACCCACCACCCAAATAGTACCTGCTCTGTGAGGGTCCATGGGGGTCCTGACCACTGAAGAACAGGGTAAAAGGGGGCTAACAAAGTATCAGAGAAACAGATGGGCTACAGTCTGTAACTGTAGAACTACAAAGTGCACCTATATAGTAAGTGGAGCTGATAAAATGGACAATGAGCGTAGAAACGAGGAGGTGGTCAGAATGTTATGCCTGACCGGTGTATATCAAGGGCTTAATTTGTAAACGACGATGGCCCTCAAACCTAAGGTGTTATAACTCCGTCAGGTCGACAGGATGGGGGAGGTCCCGGAACAAAAACAGGATTAAAGTGTGTTAATATGGTGGATCTGACACCCAGCGCAGTGCGAGGTTCTGCCATGTGGATATCACCTCTAACAAGCGTGTTAATGAGGTTCTCAAGTATCAAACTTTCTCATTACGTAAGTGAAACAGCTTCTAACATGTGAGTGGCTAATAAAACCGGTGGTTTCGCTCGGCACGAATAAAATCTTTAGAGAGATGATCAGTCGCAGCAGTGGTGGCGCATTCGCGGGTGATAAACAGTGTCAGTGTTGTTTTTATCACTGTGTCTATAGCTGTGCAACCCAAATTGGAGTTGAAAGGGAAAATGTATCCATCCCACAGCGCTGCTTTTTAGTGACCCTTTTCACATTTTGTTATCTTATATACAATTGTGTGGAAAAGTTTTGGCACCCCTGGTCAAATAACATGTTTTTCTAAGTGAAAAAAAATATGTTATTACAACCTCTACAGAGAAAACACTCAAAAGTGACATTTTTCTGCAGGCTTCAGTTCACAATTATTGGAAGAAAATGAAACATGTATAAATGGTGCCATAAGTTTTGGACAGGGAAAATTTTATACTTTATTTTTTTCCCAATATGGTAAATTCAGCAAATAAACAGTTTAAACAATTAAACCCTTAAAATTCCAGGCTTATTACAAACTAAGGCTTATTACTCAGCAACTACAGTGACCTTAATGCAAGGTGACTGAGCTAATAAAGTGGCCAGTTCGGGGAAGTGCAAGGTGGGCATTTCTAATAAAGTGGCCAGTTAGTGAAAGTGCAAGGTGGGCATTTCTAATAAACTGGCCATTTAGTGGAAGCACAAGGTGGGCATTTCTAATAAAGTGGCCGGTTAGTGGAAGCACAAGGTTGTTGTTTCTAATAAAGTGGCAAGAAAGCGCATGGTTGGTGTTTCTAATAAAGTGGCCGGTCAGTTGAATCACAAGATGGGTGTTTCTGATAAAGTGGCCAGTTAGTGGAAGTAGAAGGTGGGTGTTTCTAATAAAGTGGCCAGTCAGTTGAAGTACAAGGTGGGTGTTTCTAATAAAGTGGCCAGTTGGTGGAAGTACAAGGTGCGTGTTTCTAATAAAGTGGCCAGTCAGTTGAAGTACAAGGTGGGTGTTTCTGATAAAGTGGCCAGTTAGTGGAAGTACAAAGTAGGTGTTTCTAATAAAGTGGCCAGTTAGTGAAAGTACAAGGTGCGTGTTTCTAATAAAGTGGCCAGTTAGTGGAAGTACAAGTTGCATGTTTCTAATAAAGTGGCCAGTTAGTGAAAGTACATGGTGGGTGTTTCCAAAAAAGTAGTCACTTGCTGAATGTACGAGGCAGATGATTCTAATAAAACAGTAATAAACAATTGATTCCTTCAATTAATTTTCTAATAAACAGTTCATTGGACCAGGGGTGCTCCAAATTTGCATGCCACTGTAAATATTAAGTTAATTGCAGAAAATAGTAAGATTTTTCTCTATACATCTCCAAGATTGTTGCATAAATTGATTTAATATACGAGCACAGTGATTCATTAAAATACACACAGCATGCAGATTTAGCAAATATGAAGACCAGGAAATGTCTATTTTAAAGGGACAGGAACAAAAAACAGCCTGTTTCATTCTAAAGCAACAAGGAAGGTTGGAAAATAGTCATCTAAAAATGAAGTATGACTGTTTTATTGTTACATAAAACCACCATTAGTGAACCACAGTGAAAGGCTTAAATGTCACACTATGACTTGGATCAGATCTGCTGGAGCAGAGCACACAGGGTCCCCAGGACTGGGAAAGAGAAACACTGCATTATAGATTCTGTGAATGTGAGGGGAAACATTGTTCTAGATGTCTGTGTTGTCTCAGTGTTTGTTATTTTTACTCACAGTTATGACAGGTAGCTCCAGTGTAGCCCGTCCCTGAGCAGTCACAGTGGAAGTTGCTCCAGGACTGTGAGCACTCGCCATCGTGTTCACAGTAATTGGGCAAACACCTGCGGATAACATATTCAGACAAACGAACAGTCAGGTACACCACAAAAACATCGCCCTAATGGTGGTTATATATGAAAACTAAACACAGCAGCTTAAACAGCAAAATCTATTATAGCTTATACTGTATAATAACACAGAAAACAGCCAAATGATCACAAAGGAAGAAATATAAATTTCACATACTAAAAAGTCAAATGGAGTTAAATAATAAAGAGACAAACTGTGTTAAAGCATCTTCCACTAAGTGGCCACTTTATTAGAAATACCTACCTTGTGGTCCCACTAACTGGCCACTTTACTAGAAACACCTACCTTGTACGTCCACTAATTGGCCACTTACTTGGAAACATCTACCTTGTGCTTCCACTAACTGGACACTTTATTAGAATCATCTGCCTTGTGCTTCCACTAACTGGACAATTTATTAGAAACACCTACCTTGTGGTCCCACTAACTGGCCACTTTACTAGAATCACCTACCTTGTGCTTTCTCTCACTGGCCACTTTATTAGAAACACCTGCCTTGTGCTTTCTCTTACTGGCCACTTTATTAGAATCACCTGCCTTGTGCTTCCACTAACTGGCCACTTTATTGGAAACACCTACCTTGTGGTCCCACTAACTGGCCACTTTATTACAATCACCTACCTTGTGCTTCCACTAACTGGCCACTTTATTAGAATCACCTGCCTTGTGCTTCCACTAACTGGCCACTTTATTAGAATCACCTGCCTTGTACTTCCACTAACTGGACATTTTATTAGAAACCCCTACCCTTACACCAACAGATGGTCTACAGTCTCTAACACCAGCGAAATGGAGCTACAAGTCAGAGGTTTCTGGTCTGCACTCCCAGCTCTGTAATGTTGCTAACACAGCAGAATGTAACTAAGTGAAGCCTACGTGCTTGTGAAGCATGAAGAGTCAAAACCCATAACATAACTCACCCAGCAAAGAGTCAAACATGATTACTGTATCACATCAATCTTGCAAATCGAATTACAGTTACGGCAGTGTGTTGTAGCTGATTTAATACCAGATTCCTGCTGGTGATTAAACCCTGATTACTGTAAGGAGAGCAGCTAGCTATGCAAACGCTGGAAGGATGTAAAAGAAAAGCCATATTTCAGAACAAGCAGCAGTTATCCTGTCGTTTTGGAATACTGCAGTGTTTTTCAGCCTAATCTCCATCAGCTGTGACTGTAGTGTATGACTGATTACCATGGACAGTCATTTTAATTCCCTTCCCTTCAGTTAGAAAAAGACTGATATGAAACACACATATAATAGAAGCTAATGGGCCGATGCTGCATAAACATTTGGGCAAAACACATAGTTTTCACTCCAAAGTATTTGCATATTAAGCTGTAAACCTGTAGATTGTTCTTTTAGATATGGGATTATTTTTCCAAATGAATCTGTGGTAATTTGTTGCCATGGTAATGATAGGGAAAAACAAGGAAAGTGAAGGTAGATTCAAATTTTATTTTTAAAGAACAGCTTTGGCAAGACGTTCAGTCTGTGTTTTCCCAACATCTGTACTGTTAGAGTGGAATTTGGTCCCGAAAAACAAAAACATAAATAAAGTATGTTTAAATGGTGCATCTCACGCCCAGCGTGAGGTTTTGCCATAACATGGATATCACCTCTAGCAAGCATGTTAATGAGGTTCTCAATATTCCAGGTTTATTTCATACTAAGGCTTATTATTCAGCAACTACAGAAACTTCAATGCAAACTAGTGGAGCTATTCTTAGGTTATAGAAGTGTGTAATAAAGCAATAAGCCACATGAGGCTGTGCATTACTGTGATTTTATCACAGAGAAGAGTGTTGTTAGGCACGATGCAAAGTGGAGTAAAACTCTCTTCCCAGTGATAACATCACTGTAATGCACAGCCTCAAGGGGCTTATTGCTTTTATAAAACAGTGGCCAACATAAACTATAATAAATACACAATTTTTCAGAAACCAATTTAAGTTATTATTAATAATAGATACAAACAAGTATTCCACCAAGGAATGTAGCTCCTTTAGAGTATGGTATCACTGCCATGGACCACTGAATCAGCAGAACATTCAGATGCCCATCGCTGTACACCGTATTTTTGACCATATAATAACACAGCACTGTTTAATGTAGAAACTTTCACTTTATAAATGCATTTTGGTCACAAAATTACCACTGTGAGTCTTATTTAGCATCAGTCCAGCAGCGCCCCCTTCTCACGCTGGGGCTGGTGGGTGTTTCTAATAAAGTGGCCAGTTAGAGGAAGCACAAGGTGGGTGTTTTCAAAAAAGTGGCCAGTTAATGGAAGTATAAGGTAGGTGTTTCTAATAAAGTGGCCAGTTAGTGGAAATACAATGTAGGTGTTTCTAAAAAAGTGGCCAGTTAGTAGAAGTAAAAGGTAGGTGTTTCTAATAAAGTGGCCAGTTAGTGGAAGTTAGCATCTGACCATTGGCTTGTATTACAAATGAATTCTGAGTCGATGAATTTTCTATTTTTTGTGAAAAAAAAGTTCATTTAAAGTCCTGCATACTCTCTCTCTCTCTCTCTCTCGCTCTCTCTCTCTCTCGCTCTCTCTCTCTCTCTCTCTCTCTCACTCTCTCAGTAGTGATGTGTGTGTATAATCTGATACAGAAGGAAAGAGAAGCTCTGGCCGTTCCAGCTGACTGCCTGCAGTCTATACAGCGTTCATCATATTAACTGTGTGTCAATAACTCTTCTCCCAGTGACCCCCCCTTCGCCTCCGCCCCCCACCCCCTCGCTCTGAGTCAGAATAGACTGAGGGTTTGTGATACCGGACTTTATGAAAGAGCTTCACTGCATTGAGCCTGTACAGTATAGCTCAGAGTCAGCACCACGGACAGCACCCATCACCGCAACCCCACACAGGAAAGCAGGACTGGAGCTACTTATGAACTTTATTTACTAATACATCTACTTTATATCACACCAAGTCCAAAAAAGTCGGGACGGGGCAATGTAAGATTGGGAGGTTTGTGAAATGATCAGAACACCTGTTTTACACATGTAAAAGTGTGAACAGGTAACAGGTGATGCTGTCATGATTGGGTAAACAAGCAGCGTTTACAAAAAGATCAGTAGTGACTTTGCAAGAAACTGAGTGAGCAAATCAGCCCAGTAGTTAAAGAAGAACAATAATGACTGCAAGAAATATGGGATTTCACCATTTGTAGTCCATAACAAGATTCAGAAAATCCAGGGAAATCTCTGTGCAAGTCTAAAAAACAACAATGAATGGCCTTCAACCACTCAGATGGAGCTGCATTAAAAAAAAGAAAATATTTCTGTAATGTATGTAACCACATGGGCTTGGAAATACTTCAGAAAACCCTCACAGTTCGTCGCTGCATCTACAAATGCAAGTTAAGACCCTACTACGCAAAGCAGAAACCATATAACAACAACATGCAGAAACACCGCCGACTTCTCTGGGCTAAAGCTCATCTGAAATGGACTGACACGCAGTGGAAATGTATGCTGTGGTGTGACGAGTCCACCTTTCAATGTGTTTTTGGAAGTAATGGATGTCATGTTCTTGGACCAAAGAGCAAAAGGATCATCCAGACTGTTACCAGTGTAACGTTCAGAATCCAAAATCTGTCAGGGTACAGGGGGGTGTTAGTGGGTAACATGCACATCTGTGAAGACATCATTAATGCTGAGCAGCACAAACACATTGTGGAGCAACATATGCTGCCATCTAGATGACGTCTTTTTCAGGGACATTCCTGTTTGTTCCAGCAAGACAATGGTCAGCCACATTCTGCATGAGTAACTTTGTAGTAAGAGAGAGCAGGTCCTACTAAAAACGTGGCACATTATGAAGCGCAATATACAACAATGAAGACGCTGGACAGCAGCTGAAGTGGAAAAAAGAATGGAAAACGAATGGAATCGGAAAAAATCAGCGTAGGAAAGTAGGAAAGTAAGAAAATAAAAGAAAGAAATGAGAGAAAGAGAATGTAAAAAGTAGGAAAGTGGAAAACTGTGGGAGAGACAGAAAAGAGAGAGAAGTGAGAGACGGAAAAAGAGAGAGAAGAGAGAAAGACAGCAGCGAAAGAAAAAGTGAGTGAGAGAGAGAAAGAGCAAGCAAGGAAGACAAAGAGAGAAAGAGAACTGAAAAATAGAGAGGAGAGACAGAGGGAGGAAAGAGAGAAACAGAGAAAGAGAGAGGAAAAAAAGGAAAGAAAGAGAAAAGAGAGAGGGAAGAGCGTATAGAGGAAGAGAGAGGAAGAAAAGGAAAGAAAGAAAAGGGAGAGAGAGAAGAAAGGAGAGCAAATAGAAAAGAGAGACAGAAAAGAGAGAGAGAGAAGAAAGAGTGAGAGAAAGAAAAGAGAGAGAAAGGAGAGCGAGAAAGATAAAGAGGGAGAGAGTGAGAGAGAGAAAGAGAGAGGAAAAAGGATAAAAAAGAAAGAGAAAAGAAGGAAAAAGAGAGAAGCTGAGAAAGAGATAGAGAGAGAGAAAAGAAAATGAAAAGAGAGAGAGAGAGAAATGAGAGAGGGAGAAGAGAGAATGATGAGAGAGAAGAGAGAGAAGAGAGAGAGAAAGATAGAAAGAGATGAGAGGAAAAGTACGAGAGAGAGAGAGAGAGAGAGAGAGAGAGAGAGAGAGAGAGAGAAAAGAAAGAGAGAGAGAGATAGAAAGGGTAAGATAGAGAGAGCAAGACTCAAACTTGTCTTGCCTGACCATCTATATGTTTGGTAACGAGGGGGACTGTATGGCTTCTGGGGGATGTGTGTGTATATGAGGTTTTGGGGGGATGTGTGTGTGGTGGGGGGCTTCTGGGGGATGTGTGTGTATATGAGGTTTTGGGGGGATGTGTGTGTGGTGGGGGGGCTTCTGGGGGATGTGTGTGTATATGAGGTTTTGGGGGGATGTGTGTGTGGGGGGGGCTTCTGGGGGATGTGTGTGTGTGAGGTTTTCAGGAGCTGAGTCCTCTGGCTGTTGGCCAAGTTGGCATCGATCAGGCCAATGAAGCCGTTGCCCGCCAGGTGGGCAGAAGGGGGACGCTAGGCTAGGCAATGCTACGCTATGCTAGCTCTTCATCAATAATTTACACATCAGAGGAAGTCCACCTCTAATCAATGAGCTTTGATGTCAGTGGGTAACATTTCCATGAAGACAACGATCTAAGCAGGATCAGAGTGTCTAAGGTTCCACATATGATCCAAACATCAATCTATAATATCAGTTATAAATACGCACAAAGTTTCGTGACAAACAGGACGTTGTGGATGGAAGCTCTTCATCATCTGTGCAAGCAACCGTAAATACAGCACTGGGCGACAGTCTGAGATCACCCTGTTCCAGCGTCCATTCTTCTCAGGAGACCAGCTGAATCTAAACTTCACTTAAACAGAACCTGTCAGGCAATGTGAAGCAGCTAGAAGGTCTCAAAAAGCAGCACATGATGCCAAGTTCAAAGAGATTCAAATACAGATGTGAAGTAATTGAAATCTACCAGTCTGGAAAGGGTTACAAAGCCATTGCTGAGGCTCTGGGACTCCAGTGAACCACAGTGAGAGCCATTAGCCACAAATGGAGGAAACTTGGAACAGTGGTGAACTTTTCCAGGAGTGGCCGGCCTACCGAAATTTCCCCAAGAGCGCGGCGACGACTCATCCAGGAGGTCACAAAGGAACCCAGATGAACATCTAAAGAACTACAGAGCTCACTTGCTTCAGTTAAGGTCAACGTACATGATTCCACAGTAAGAAAGATACTACGCAAAGATGGCATAGATGGGATAGTTGCAAGGGTTGAACCACTACTGACCGAAAAGGCTCGTCTTGCATTTGCCAAAGAACATCTAGATGACTGCTAGTACTTTTGGGATAACATTTCCGGGACTGATCGGTCAAAGGTGGAACTTTTACATCTTTACATCTTTACAGGCTAGTAACGTTAGGAATGTGGTGCACCACATCCCGCCATAAGAACATCATACCAACAGTGAAACATGGTGGTGGTAGTGTGATGATCTGGGGCTGCTCTGCTTCTGCAGGACCTGGATGACTCGTCACAAATGATGGAACCATGAATTTTGTCTGTATCAGAAAATCCTGAAGGAGGATGTCGTCCCATCAGTTTGTGAGCTAAAGCTCAAGTTCAGTTGAGTTCTGCAGCAGGACAATGATCCGAAGCACACAAGCCAGTCCACCTCTGAATGGCTCAGAAGAAACAAAATGACGGTTTTGGAGTGGCCGAGTCAAAGTCCTGACTTGAACCCCAGTGAGATGCTGAGGCAAAACCTTAAACAGGGCAGTTCATGCTCGAAACCCTTCCAAAGTAGCCGAATTAAAACAATTCTGCAACGAGAAAATTACCCAACTCAGCCAGCAAGCTGCTTCAGCAACTCCTGACCTGACGCACTGAGGAAGACTATGGTGGAGTGGTGGTGTTGAACGGGATTAGTGAAGCAGATGGGATTAGAAGAGGGGAAATGAGGAGGAATCTTCAATGTTGAATCAATCAATCAATAACAGACTTACTCGGTTTATGTTGTTATAGATTTAAAACCCCAGGACAGAAACTGACCCAGGCTGCCTGAATGGGTGACTCCATCAAACGTCAGCGTAGTGCGATGTTCCCCCTGCCGTGTGCCTGAGGAGCAGCTAACAGTCCTTCAGGGACGGACTGGGATCAAAGACTGGCTCTATCTGGACCATACAAAGTGGCTTAGATGTACGGTTCCTGGAACAGTTCTATGTAGGGCAGGGCTTATAGCTGTGTGTTTGGTTCTGTTTTAGTTTAGTTGGGGGCTTATAGTCTGTTATTTGGAATTTTGGTGTGTGGGAGGGGCTTATAGTTATATTAAGTTGTTGGGGAGGGGCTTATATTTGTTTGGATTTTGACTTGGGGAGGGGCTAATATTTGTATGGATTTGGGTGGTGGAAGGGGCTTATATTTGTAATTAGTTGTTGGGGAGGGGCTTAAATTTGTTTGGATTTTGACTTGAGGACTAGTTGTTGGGGAGGGGCTTATATTTGCTTGTTTGGATTTTTGCAGTGAGGAGGGGTTTATACTTGTATTTAGTCTGTGGGGAGGGCCTTATAGTTGTTTTAATTGTGGTGGTGGTGAGGGGCTTACATTGGTTGCTTGGATTTTTTGGTGGGAGGGGCTTATAGCTGTTCATTTGGATTTTGGTGGTGGGGAGGGGCTCATAGTTATATTAAGTTGTTGGGGAGGGGCTTATAGTTGTTTGGACTTTGACTTGGGGAGGGGCTAATAGTTGTTTGGGTTTGGGTGGTGGGGAGGGGCTTAAATTTATATTTAGTTATTGGGGAGGGGCTAATATTCATCTGTTTGGATTTTCGGCATGGAGAGGGGCTTATAGCTGGTTGTATGTTGTCAGTGGGGGAGGGGCTTATAGTCATGTGTTGGATTTTGGCAGTGGGGAGGGGCTTAAAGTTGTTTGCTTAGATTCTGGCAGTCGGGTGGGCTTATAGTTCTTGTTTGGAATTTGGCACTAAGGGAGGGGCTTATGGTTGTTAATTTTGGATTTTGGTGGTGTGAGGGGCTAATATTTGCTTACTTGGTTTATAGCAGAGGGGAGGGGCTTACAATTGGATCATGGGTGCATTGAGAATTCAGTGTGTGCATCTCTCTCTCTCCCTCTCCTCTCTCTCTCTCTCTCTGTCTCTCTCTCTCAGCATGGCTAGCAGACAGAGCGGTCCATCGGGAATTCTCTAGTCCAACCCTGCAGTCAGTGGAAGTGGAATTTTAAATATTGTTCTCCAAGGTCACAGCTGACCCAGAGCTCCATGGACTCCATCCTAAAACAACAGCACCCCCACACTCCCCAGACACTGCCCCCCCACACACATTCTCCAAATATTCTCTGCATTCTAACAGTGCCAGCAGGCTGATCCAGGGGCTAATTCACGGTCCAGCCAGCCCTGCCAATGGCTATTTACCCCTCTGCCAAAAAAGAGTATTAGCTGGAGTGAGGAGCTGGCTGACTGGGTGCCAAAGGGAGGAGACTGACAGTAGAAAATCAGCCTCTTTTTCTCTCCACCTTTATTTCTGCCTCTCTCTGTCTCTCTAAGCAGTAAGTGGCAGCTGCAGGGGGGCTGCGGGTGGGTGAAAAGCTTGGTTTCAGCTGTTGTAAGACTTTCTGCTAGTTTATATACAGTAACTGGTATAATTCAGTGTACATAGAATTCAAGGTTATAAACTACATAACATACATTGATGTGTATTTAAAATTTATTTAATATTAAAATTAATTTGGGAACAAGAAGAAGTCAGAGAAGTGATAAGTGAGTGCTGAGGGGGCTGCAGCTCCCCCAGATTGTTTAGCAGCAGTTGTTTCATAGCAGTTACTACGGCATTGCAGGTGGTTGCTAAGGTGTTGCTAGGGCATTGCTATGGCATTGCATGTGGTTGCTAAGATGTTTGCTAGGGCTTTGCTATGGCATTGCAGGTGGTTGCTAAGATGTTGCTAGGGCATTGCTATGGCATTGCAGGTGGTTGCTAAGATGTTGCTAGGGCATTGCTATGGCATTGCAGGTGGTTGCTAAGATGTTGCTAGGGCTTTGCTATGGCATCACAGATGCTTGCTAAGGTGTTGCTAGGGCATTGCTATGGCATTGCAGGTGGTTGCTAAGATGTTGCTAGGGCATTGCTATGGCATTGCAGGTGGTTGCTAAGATGTTGCTAGGGCATTGCTATGGCATTGCAGGTGGTTGCTAAGATGTTGCTAGGGCATTGCTATGGCATTGCAGGTGGTTGCTAAGATGTTGCTAGGGCATTGCTATGGCATTGCAGGTGGTTGCTAAGCTGTTTCTAGGGCTTTGCTATGGCATCACAGATGCTTGCTAAGGTGTTGCTAGGGCATTGCTATGGCATTGCAGGTTGTTGCTAAGATGTTTCTAGGGCATTGCTATGGCATTGCAGGTGGTTGCTAAGGTGTTGCTAGGGCATTGCTATGGCATTGCAGGTGGTTGCTAAGATGTTGCTGGGGCTTTGCTATGGCATCACAGATGCTTGCTAAGGTGTTGCTAGGGCATTTCTATGGCATTGCAGGTGGTTGCTAAGATGTTGCTAGGGCTTTGCTATGGCATCACAGATGCTTGCTAAGGTGTTGCTAGGGCATTTCTATGGCATTGCAGGTGGTTGCTAAGTTAGGCCACTGCTATGATATCCCACATGGCTTAGAAGAAGTTGCCTGGCCATTGCTATGATATGGTGGTTATTGGCGGTAGCTTGTATGTGCATTTATGTGTGCTAGTATGTATTTGAGTATATGTATTGTCCATGAGGGACAGTGTGAGAGTGTCCTTTGTGACATCATTTCCAATTCTGAATTCAACCAATTAGAGCCTTAAGGCCGCGCAGCGCAGTGCGGCGCAGCGCTGCATAGTGTAGTGTCACATAGCAGAGTGCTGCTATAGAACACCAGCAGGGAGAGCCCAAAAACAGCAGGATCGACTTTATTTTTACACTCTACTAATGTAAATAGATTAAAATAAAGTGTTGATGCTTTGCATCAGTTCACTACTTCTTCTCAGACTGGCTGTTTTTGAACTGAAAGACACAAGCTGAAAAAGGCCAGGCTAGTAATGTTAGCTGAGGTAACCTACCATCAGCATCTGTCTGTCAAAAGGGCTTTACTTTAATGTAGTGATGGTAAAGTGCTGTGTGGCATGCTGTGAACACTGAGAAATGGAGTCATGGAGCGCTGTGTCTGTGCCGGTGTGCAAACCTCCATTAAAAACAATGGTTTCAAATTTTGGATGCTGGACGGTGTGCGACAGCCTTTACGTCAAAAGAGAACTGCCGGATTTGCATGCAGTGTTCAGGAAAGACAGAGGAACAAGAAATATAATTGCAGATGTTTGCTGGATCATTGAAAAAGCCAAGGAGTTCAAGAAGAAGGTCAACACGTATTTCACGGACTACAGCAAAGCCTTCAACAGTGTCAGCCATGTCAAATTCTGGAATGTCTTCAGGAAAATGGGAGTTCCAGAGCATCTCATCGTTCTAATGAGGAACCTATACACTGATCAAAGAGCAATGGTCAGGACAGAAAATGGACAAAGAAACGAACTCTAAGGAGTCAGACAAGGCTGCCCACTATCTCCATTCATGTTCAACCATCATTTGCAAACCATCATTTGCAAACAATTCAAACGGAAAAATTTTAGCAGGTATAAATGTGTATTTATAATATGTTTGTCAAATTATCTGCCTCGATTTTAGTCACCAATTTTGAAATATGACATTCTGGAGGTTCATTTTAAAATATGGTTTTGATCATTTAAGAATCATCTACATCTCTTTTCATCATTCAGGACATATCTAACATTTCTAACATACACACTTCAAAAAGAGGGTTCTTTAAGGGTTCTGTAGGAAAGGCAGTGGTTCTGTGCACAACCAGGAGTTCTAGATAGGTTATGTAGAACCTTTTTGAAAATGGTTCTATATAGCACCCCAAAGGGTTCTTCTATTATTATAAGCTTGACATCATAACTATCGCAGAACCCTTCTGATGCTACACAGAAGTGTACACAACACTTTCTGAATCAGTTTGAAGGGCCATTTCACCATGCATAGAACCATTTAAGCATGAAATGGTTCTATATGGAACTCATGGTTTTAAATGGAATCATTGTCTTGACTAAAGAACCCTTGAAGAACCATCTTTTTAAAGTGTGTGCCACAGGATTTCCATAATAGTATCACATATTGATATATGAAATTAAAATTTACAGCAAAATTTGGTTTGGTGTTGAGAAATATTGATTCCAAACTTTTGAACAGTAGCATTAGCGTACAGAAGTGTGACAGAGGAACCCATCTGCTAATTCTGCTATCTGTTAAAATCTGCCCCCGTCTATTCTTTGTAAAGAGAGGACGCACATACGCCACGCGCTCGTAAGTACCACTTGCCTAGCTGCTATTTCTCTAAACAATGGCTCTAATCTCCACTCTCCCGCTCGCTAATTATCGCTAATTCTACTTGCCTCTTTTAAACACCCTACAGAAAGTGCTAAAGGTTATATCCATTGTTCAGAAGCTCCTCTATTACAGGAAACGCTCGAGTGGAATACGTTTTGGCCGTTTAGAGACTTGTTTATTATGCGCAAATTGTAAAAAACAACAGCTACAAGTCCTTATCGGAGAGATATGGGTGATTAGCGAAGCAAAAATCAGCATGTTTTAGAGATTCACTAGGGAAGAAAAGTGTGTGGAAATCGTCTTGCAATTCAAAACGCTGCTTTCCCAGGACGCCGTCTTGTTTTGACACTTTGTCTTGCCCTCGTCTCTCATTTAGTCCTAATAAGCAAACTAAAGTCACCCATCTGACACAGCGGCGCTACTTAGCATATCAAAGAATTCACTCAATTAGCATATCAAGGTGACGGTACCTGTCCCGGATGCCACAGATGTCAATTTGGAGCTCGCTGAAGTTACCAAGAAGGCCTTGCTGCACACGGTACAAGTCGATCGGATGGTTGTTGATGACGATGGTGCGCATGCAGCCCTGAAAGGCCAGCGTGGGGTTCCGACAGCCCTGATTGGCCAGTGCTGCTGGACATCCTGGGGAAAAAAAGACAGTGGACAAAGAAAAGGGCTTTTATTCTACATTAATCTTGTTTTCTTGAGGTACTCTTATGAATTCATATTTCAATTCATGAACATTTTCCAATCCTCCTTATCCCTTAGAATTAAACAGGCTGCTTTTTCTTACTGTGACTTTATGAATTAAATATGCAAATTACCTATGTTTTCATTGGCTGTATTGTCAGTAAAAAAAGCTGGGCTGAAACTCTAATGTTAACTGTAATGTTAATGTGAAGGATGGGGCTAACTATGTGCTGAATGGGTGGGGCTAAATTCTTGTACCTGAATGGGTGGGGCTTCACTGCTGTAGGGTGAATGGGTGGGGCTAAAATGCTGTAGGCTAAATGGGAGGGGCCAAACTCCTCTAGGCTGAATAGATGGATCTAAACTGCTGTAGGTTGAATGGGTGGGGCTAAACTGCTGTAGCCTGAATGGGTGGGGCTAAACTGCTGTAGGCTGAATGGGCGGGGCTAAAATGCCTTGTTCATTGAATTCGAAATGGTGTTTTTGCAGCTTAGTGGCCATTTGCTTCCAACTTTTACATATTTTATCAACAGTGAGAAAAATTCATTCCTCCTCGATAAAAAGCTCTGGGCCTTTTAACGCTTAGGGACAAAATACAGAAACTGCCCATGACGTTCTTTGGTAATCTAGCAAAAGCACTGATAGCACTACCCCCAAAACCCAAAAGAGCAAATGTCAGGCCAAAAACGACACGGCGGCAAAGCTTAAGGGATAAAAAAAAATGATAAGACAGCAAAGCTTTGGGTCAGAAATGATAGGGCAGCAAAGCTTCGGGTCAGAAATGATAGGGCAGCAAAGCTTTGCGGCTATATTTATCTGCGAAATGACTGCCCCATCAGTCACCGTAAGTGAAGGTTGCAAACTGCAGACTCGTGACACTGTAGAACGCCATCTGCTCTTCCACTGATTAAGCATCAGACACAGAAAACACAGCACATACACCCACTCCTGTCTGCAAAAGCTGTCTGGACTAATGAAGAGGTTATGACATTGAATGCCCCCATAAAAACTTCTTGTACTGCAACATCTTGAATGGACTCCTTAGTATTGTTACAGTCCTGCCTACTTAATGATCTAGGTTAGCCTACTGTAGTGCCGTCCAGAATCACTAATTCGCTTCATTGTACTTTCCTTACCTCAACCGAGTGCCTACAACACCACAAGCCTTCAAATAACGAGCTTTATATGACAGAAAAGGACAGTCCAGAGTGCAACATGCAGCAAATTGCAGCGTTTAAAGGAAAGAGGCAACTTGAAATGTGTTGCAGGCATGTAGTTTGAGTGGTCAGCTAAGTGGTCATTGGCTACTAAGACCTCAGATGAGCCCACATATTCCACATATTCACATACCTAACAGGTTTTATGTAGAGGTTTACTTGCAATGCAATGCTAATAGCTGATAACAAGACTCAACTAAAATTCTCTACTAAAGACTCAAGATTTGATTCAGACTCGCCTCCCACAGACTTGAGACTTAAGACGCAGCTCGGACTCCCACCTCACACTGTCAGAAAACAAGGGCACTCTGCAGGTACGTTTATGTTCATTAAGGTACAAACAATATGAACATATCTTCAAAGGTACAACTACAGTTTTGAGATCCAATTGTGTACCTTAAGTTTGTCCCAGGGAGAGAGTAAGTATTGATATCTTTTATATATAATAATTATATAATAACCTAATGTTTCATAACAGAACAATAGGTTAAAAAGGCTGGAGGCGAGGTGGGTGACTGGAGTCAATATGACTTTAAAATATATTTCAATGAAATAAGGCACAATTATGTTTCTTAAATAAAGGTGTTGAGATGTACCTTTGAGGGGACCACCTCAGTGATGTGAGGGGTACTGTCCCAATGATAGTTTAGTACTTTTTTTTCTGAGAGGGCATAAACTCTAGACCCAGCTTGGACTAACACACGAGAGACTCAAGACTTGACTCGGACTCGCATCCTAGAGACTTGAGACTCAACTCTGACTCAAATCTCAATACAGCCTTGCACCCCAGAAACTTGACGTAGACTCACATCCCAGGGACTCAAAGCTTAACCCAGTTTAGCTCCCAAAAGACTCAATACTTCATTCAGACTCACGTTCCCAGAGACTCAAAACTTGACTCAGACTCACATTCCAGAGAATCAAAACTTGGTTCAGACTCGCTCCCAAGAGACTTGAGGCTCAATTCTGACTCGCATCCCTAGAGACTCGAAAATTCAACTCAGACTCATCCCCAAGAGACTTGAGACTAGATTTAGACTCGTACCCCAGAGACTTGACTCAGACTTAAATCCCATAGACTTAATTCAGACTCACTCCCAAGAGACTCAAGACTTTACTTAGACTCGCTCCTAAGAGACTAAGGACTTGATTCAGACTCACGTTCCAGAAACTCAAGACTTAACTCAGACTCACTCCTAAGAGACTCCAGACTTGACTCAGACCCACTCCCAAGAGACTCAAGACTCGATTTACAGTCGAATCCTAGAGACTCAAAACTAGACTTAGATTTGCACCCAAGAGACGTGAGACTTAAATCAGACTCACAAGCCAGAGACTCACAGCTCAACTCAGACTCATTCCCAATAGGCTGAAGACTTGATTCAGACTTGCACCTCAGAGACTCAGAACTTGACTTAGACTTGGTTCCAAGAGACTTGAGACTTGACACAGACTCACTTCCTAGAAACTCGACTCAGACTCAAGATTCAACTCAGACTCACACCCCAGAAATTTGACTCAGATTCGCATCCCAAAGACTGAAATGTGACTCACATCCCAGAAATTGAAGCGAAGGAAACAAACTATGAATGTTTCTGTACTTTTGCTGCCTTTTTGAATTAATGAGCTGCTAAGTTTTTATTTCCAAGTAAATAAATCAGTAGTAAATGAATATGCAGTAACAGCCCTGAGAGAAATTACAGAGACCTGGTCACAAAACACTGAATTTAAAAGCACATTTATGAATTTGCATCATTAATACATTAGTGGGTATTCAGCATGACCAATAACCAATACCGAGTAAAACATTAAGGTCTTATTAAAAGTATATTAGTGACTCTGGACTAAAAGCTTGGAGTTTCAAGGCAGTAGCACTAATAACATTAGCCTTGGCCATGCATTAGCATTAGCATTACCTCCAATCAGCACAGTGCTCCCAAGCTGAGCATGATCACCAAGCAGCATGCTGGACGCCGGCTCGTTGTCCACAGAGACGGATGCCTGGAGGCCGTTCAGAGTGACCAACACGGAGTGCCACTGACCATCACTCAGACCCTGACCTAGACAGGACATAACAACACGTTAGCATGTGGGGTTAGCACCATATATTTAGATACAGTACAGTGACCACACTTTTCTTTATTTAATGTCCAGTCAACAGAGCCAAGTATGGGTTATTTCATGTTTTTCAGTATTTAATGTGTCCATTATCTGATCACTTATGAGTGCCAATGCATTGTATACTGTTCTAATGGTCAGTAAAAAACAGACCACTGTGATAAACCCATAGGCGTATTGTTAGCCATATATCAACATATTCATTAAAATTTCTGTATTAGCTAAAAGACTGTTGGAGAATATAAGATACACTACATGGACAAAAGTATTGGGACACCTACACATCACACCCACAGGAGCTTTTATGAATCCCATTCTAAATCCATAGGCATTAATATGGAGTTGGTCCCCCTTTGCAGCTCTAATAGCTTCCACTCTTCTGGGAAGCTTCCTACAAGATGTTGGAGAGAGTCTATGGGAATTTATGTCCATTCAGTCTAAAGAGCATTTGTGAGGTCAGACACTGATGTTGGACGAGAGGGTCTAACTCACAATCTCTGTCCTAGATCATCCCAAAGGTGTGTGATGGGGTTGAGGTCAGGGCTCTGTGAGGGCCACTCAGGTTCTTCCACACCAAACTCACCCAGTCAGGCGTTTATGGAGCTGCTTTGGTCACTGGGGCTCAGTCATGCTGGAACAGGAAAGGTTCTTCCCCAAACTGTTCCACAAAGTTGGAAGTGTACAATTGTCCAGAATGTCTTGGTGCTGAAGCTTTAAGATTTCCATTCACTAGAACTAAGGGTTCTAGATCAACCCCTGAAAAACAGCCCCATATCATCATCCCTCCTCCACCAAACTCTACAGCTGGCACAGTGCAGTCAGGCAGGTAATGTTCTCCTGGCATTTGCCAAACCCAGACTCGTCCATCAGACTGACAGATAGAGAAGCTGATTCATCACTCCAGAGAACACGTTTCCACTGCTCCAGAGTCCAGCGTGCTTTACACCCGTCCATCCGACACTTGGCATTGAGCATTTTGATCTTAGGCTTGTGTGCAGCTCAGCCATGGAAACCCATCTCATGAAGCTCCTAACACGCAGTTCTTTTGCTGATGTTGCCTCCAGAGGCAGTTTGGAACTCTGTAGTGAGTGATTCAACAGGGGATAGACACTTTGCACTTCAGCACAGGACTGAATAAACTCCCTGACCTCCTAGCAGAGATGCGTAATGGCTGCATTCAACGGCTGAATTGAATTGCCCCCTTGTTGTCCAAACTCTTATGGCATTCTAATTGTTAGCCCAGTACCTTTTTCCACCTGGTTCATGAACTGTGAACATCTATGTTCAGTAGTACATTAGAAATCAACTGTACAACACAAAAATGTGAAGTAGAACTGACCATCATATAGGAACAAAAACAGCTGCCCCCTGCAGGTCAAAGCTGGTATAACATGCTAAAGGTTAGCCAATACAATGTTTTTCACATGTTACAGGTTTTAATGGCTGAAAATGGCTCTAGTGATATTTATCTGTTGTTTTTGTTAAACAAAAAGCTGGATTTTTGTTTAGGACACTTTAATTTGTTAATTTGTTTTATTTGTCAATCCAAATCAAATAATAAACGAGAGCTGCTCCTCACCGACGGTTATCTCGGCGCTCTGTAGAGCTGATCTATAGTGCGTTAGGCGGAGCTGTCCGTCAGCGAGCAGCAGCAGCAGTCTCTCTGACCGCTGCAGGCCGCTCCACAGCAGCAGCCCGTCTCTGTTCCACGTCCGAAAGTGAAACCCTGCCGACCACCCGCCGGACACACCCTCGCCCTCCGCCCCCTCGGCCGCAGGGTCCCCAGGGTCCGCCGGGAGCTGCAGGAAGCTGCCGCTGGAGCTCAGGAAGGTGGCCGACACCGCTGTGGGCTCCGAACAGGAGAAGGTCACATTGCCCTAAAAACAGCACACAGCAGGAAGTGATGTAAGAGGATTTCCCACCAGATGCCACTCATTAGACCCCCACCACAGGAGGTCAATGTAGGGGCTTGAACAGAGAAGTCTGGCATCACTGTTCTGATTAATGTAAAACCAGATACATAAAATGACTAATATGATGCTAAAGTGTCCAACAGTTTGTAGAAAGCTGTAAAAAATTAAAAACCTTTTATGATGAATGGATGGTTCAAACTTAAAGATCTTCTTCAAGGGTTCTTTAGTAAAGAAATTGGTTCTATATAGAACGATGAACGCTCAAAGAAGCCTTTGTGTGACTAAATGTTTCTTCAGATTGATGGAGAATGTGTTTAATATGATTCTATACAGAATCTTTTTGAAAATAGTTCTATAAAATACCAAAATGGGTTCTTCTATTGTCACAGGCTTGACATTGTAACAACAGCAGAACCCTTTTTAGTGCTATATAGAACCCTTTTCAAAAAAGGACCTATGTAGAACCGTCTATAACACATTCTCTATCAATGAATCAGTCCCAGGTGGTTCCTAAGGTGTTGCTAAGCAATTGATATGGAATCCCAGGGAGCTGCTAAGGTGTTGCTAGGCAATTCATATGGTGTCCCAGGTGGTTGCTAAGGTGTTGCTAAGCAATTGATATGGTGTTCCAGGTGGTTGCTAAGGTGTTGTTAGGCAACTGATATGGTGTCCCAGGTGGTTGCTAAGGTGTTGCTAGGCAATTCATATGGTGTCCCAGATGGTTGCTAAGGTGTTGCTAAGCAATTGATATGGTGTTCCAGGTGGTTGCTAAGGTGTTGTTAGGTAACTGATATGGTGTCCCAGGTGGTTGCTAAGGTGTTGCTAGGCAACTGATATGGTGTCCCTGGTGGTTGCTACATATATACACATATCAACATTCTGCCTTTCGTTCAAGTGGGGGAAGAAATTGTATTTCAACACACAATGCAAAACTGTAGGCAGCTGTATGGAATCTGGTCCTATTCTGGCTAGCATGCCTGACATCTGCCCAGCAGTCAACCAACACTCATGTAGTCATAACCGGCCCAGAACTGTCTGCTAATGGGATTCGATCAAGCCCACTGTTCCTGTATAGGTTCTAGCTCATGTGTGCAAACGGTACAGATCCAAATGTCTTTATGGTTGCAAAAATATACATTAAATGAGGAGAATCTAATTATTTGACTGGTATTATATATGCTCATGTAAACTAGCATGATAATAATGACACATCACAACTGCTGAGGACTGCATCTAAGACCTCGTGCTACCTTGGTATGTGTAGTTTTAATCCCTATCCGGGAAACTGACCCTGTCTTTGGGTTTTGGCTCCTATAAAGGTACATGATTTCTGGATCTGGATCCGGCCTTGCTCTGTGAAAATGGCTGCTGTGAAAAGCATCACAAAAAAGCAGCTGAAAGTTTAAAAGCAAAAGCTGTTCTAGAGAAAAAAATCCTCCGCTTCCTTTGCTTGTTTGTTCACACAGACAGTCCTTCCCACACACTTGCACCCAAACAAACACATTTTTTCTGTGTCTCGCTGACAGCTTTTCAGCGGTGGGCTCCAGGGAGGCCGGAGCAAAGTCAAATGTCAGGGCCTGGGTGACTGCGGGTCTCCACGGCAACAGGGGAGACTTCTGGACTGTCAAATAGCACTGGTGCGTGCAGTGGAAAGTTCAATGATGCAACTTCCTGTGCGCTTTCAGACAGCCGGCCGCCACCGACTCCACCCAGCTGGCCATCACGGCTCCGAGCATAGCAGCAATACCGAAACGGATACTGAAACAACCAATATGAGCTATTTTTGATTTAAAGCCCTTGATGTGGCCATCGAAAAGTGCCATGGTCAAACTGCTTCAACAAACACGCTCTTTTGCGGCTTAATTACTGGTGGGGGGGCAGTTGCACTGGGGTCTATGGCACAGTGAGGCCAGAGGTGACTGGCCCCCTGAAATCTTTATTGTGCCCCTCGGAAACTGACATAATTGTGCACCCGTGACTCACAAACACATCTAATTTCTAACCAACATACCTCACCAGGGATCTTCCCTCAACACCACACAGACACAACTGAAGTCCCTCTTACTCAGAACACGGCTAATCCAAGGTGATCACTTTCAAATTGATCTTTCACAAACTGCAACATCACACAGTCATAAGTCTAAACATTCTGAAATTCGTTAAAGATCAAAATGACTCAGTTCACACAGTTTGATACATTTATGTGTACACTCCTCAAAAAAGAACATGCTTCAAGGGTTCTTTAATGAAGCAAATGGTTCTATTTAGAACCAAGAACACTCAAAGAACCCTTTGTTGCATCCTGAAATGGTTCGTCGGATTGATGGAAAATATGCATAAATGTGCTATAGATGATTCTATATATAGACTTTTTGAAAAGTAGTTTGATACAGCATCCATAGGGTTCTTCTGTTGTTACAAACTTGACACCATAACAATAGAAGAACCCTTTTGGGTGCCTTATAGAACCATTTTCAAGAAGGTTCTATGTAGAACCATCTACAGCACATTTTACATCTGTCTGAAGAATGCTTTCAGGATGCAAAGAACCTTTCAATCATGCAAAGGGTTCTTTAAGACAGATCAGACTGTAGCAGTTCTAATTAATTAGCTAACTTAGATCAGACTGTAACAGTTCTAAACAACTAGCTAGCAGATCAGACTGGAATAGTTCTAAAGAACTAGATAATGCAGATCAGACTGTAACAGTTCTAAATAAGTAGCTAACACAGATCAGACTGCGATAGTTCTGAACAACTAGGTAACAGATCAGACTGTAACAGTTCTAAACAAGTAGCTAACACAGATCAGACTGTAACAGTTCTAAATAACTAATTAATGCAGATCAGACTGGAACAGATTTAAACAACTAACACAAACCAGGCTGTAACACTTACTACACAACTAGCTAACAGATCAGACTGTAACAGTTCTAAATAACTAGCTAATAGATCAGACTGTAACAGTTCTAAATAACGAGCTAACAGATCAGACTGTAACATTTCTAAATAACTAGCTAACACAGATCAGACTGTAACAGTTCTAAATAATGAGCTAACAGATCAGACTGTAACAGTTGTAAATAACGAGCTAACAGATCAGACTGTAACAGTTCTAAATAACGAGGTAACAGATCAGACTGTAAAATTTCTAAATAACTAGCTAACAGATCAGACTGCAACAGTTCTAAATAACTAGCTAACAGATCAGACTGTAACAGTTCTAAATAACTAGCTAACACAGATCAGACTGTAACAGTTCTAAACAACTAGCTAACAGTTCAGACTGTAACAGTTCTAAATAACTAGCTAACACAGATCAGACTGTAACAGTTCTAAATAACTAGCTAACACAGATCGGACTGTAACAGTTCTAAATAACTAGCTAACACAGATCGGACTGTAACAGTTCTAAATAACTAGCTAACACAGATCAGACTGTAACAGTTCTAAATAACTAGCTAACAGATCAGACTGTAACAGTTCTAAATAACTAGCTAACAGATCAGACTGTAACAGTTCTAAATAACTAGCTAACACAGATCAGACTGTAACAGTTCTAAATAACTAGCTAACAGATCAGACTGTAATGGTTCTAAATAACTAGCTAACAGATCAGACTGCAACAGTTCTAAATAACTAGCTAACAGATCAGACTGTAACAGTTCTAAATAACTAGCTAACACAGATCAGACTGTAACAGTTCTAAACAACTAGCTAACAGATCAGACTGTAACAGTTCTAAATAACTAGCTAACAGTTCAGACTGTAACAGTTCTAAATAAGTAGCTAACACAGATCAGACTGCGATAGTTCTGAACAACTAGGTAACAGATCAGACTGTAACAGTTCTAAACAAGTAGCTAACACAGATCAGACTGTAACAGTTCTAAATAACTAATTAATGCAGATCAGACTGGAACAGATTTAAACAACTAACACAAACCAGGCTGTAACACTTACTACACAACTAGCTAACAGATCAGACTGTAACAGTTCTAAATAACTAGCTAATAGATCAGACTGTAACAGTTCTAAATAACGAGCTAACAGATCAGACTGTAACATTTCTAAATAACTAGCTAACACAGATCAGACTGTAACAGTTCTAAATAATGAGCTAACAGATCAGACTGTAACAGTTGTAAATAACAAGCTAACAGATCAGACTGTAACAGTTCTAAATAACGAGGTAACAGATCAGACTGTAAAATTTCTAAATAACTAGCTAACAGATCAGACTGCAACAGTTCTAAATAACTAGCTAACAGATCAGACCGTAACAGTTCTAAATAACTAGCTAACACAGATCAGACTGTAACAGTTCTAAACAACTAGCTAACAGATCAGACTGTAACAGTTATAAATAACTAGCTAACAGTTCAGACTGTAACAGTTCTAAATAACTAGCTAACACAGATCAGACTGTAACAGTTCTAAATAACTAGCTAACACAGATCAGACTGTAACAGTTCTAAATAACTAGCTAACACAGATCAGACTGTAACAGTTCTAAATAACTAGCTAACAGATCAGACTGTAACAGTTCTAAATAACTAGCTAACACAGATCAGACTGTAACAGTTCTAAATAACTAGCTAACAGATCAGACTGTAACAGTTCTAAATAACTAGCTAACACAGATCAGACTGTAACAGTTCTAAACAACTAGCTAACAGATCAGACTGTAACAGTTCTAAATAACTAGCTAACAGTTCAGACTGTAACAGTTCTAAATAACTAGCTAACACAGATCGGACTGTAACAGTTCTAAATAACTAGCTAACACAGATCAGACTGTAACAGTTCTAAATAACTAGCTAACAGATCAGACTGTAACAGTTCTAAATAACTAGCTAACAGATCAGACTGTAACAGTTCTAAATAACTAGCTAATACAGATCTTTTCTTTAGAAACCCATATTTGCAAATGAGATGCGTGAGTGTAAAGAAGCTTTTTAAATTTCAAATCTCCACATAATGTAAAGGTTCTAGAAGGAAACCTTACAATGCTATAGAACCTTTACACGCTCTTTAGATGCCCTTCAAGCTTTGAGCCGGGAGGAGATCTTTTTTTCTTTTCTTTTTCCAATTCCTTAAAGAAATCCCAGCAAGAAAACCCCACACTGATACCATATCCAGGGAGGAAAGAGTCCCAGCCCCTCTCTCTGATACGGCTGAGGGAGGAGGGCTCTTTATAATCTCTCAGTCGTGAAATATTTCCCCATTATCTGATCTTCACCGTCCCTGCCTTAGTCATTCTCTCAGGCCGCAGTCCCCCGCTATGATCACTGGCTCAGACGGAGACACCACGCCTCGCCGCCTCACACTAATTGGGCACCAAAGGCCCCCGAAGGCCCCATCCATTAGCCACAGAGGCGCAAACGCTCTGTAATTGAGAGAGAAGAAGAAAAACATGGGAAAATTGCACATTTCTGTCATTAAAATCCGCAGGAAGTCCCGTTGGAACCCCCTGCCTGGATGACGGAAACGTCCACCATGCGGAGGCACCATCACTGACGGGTCTAAATATGTGCGGCCATGATCAGAGACAGGTTCCTGAGCGTGATGGAGCACGGAGTCCGATCAACATGCATCCTAAAACGACATTTTCTATTTTTCCAGACATCCCTCACGCGTGAATACAGCAGTGGAGGTAAAATGGCTGTAATGATTCTCCCATAATGCATCGTCATACCAGGCTATAATCAAATGTTTCACAGATGCCAATAATTCATTCATTGTATGAATGTTATTTTTAAAAAATTCATATAGTCAACTTCCTCTCAGGCAACATACACAGACACCGGTCAGGCATAACATTCTGACCACCTCCTTGTTTCTACGCTCATTGTCCATTTTATCAGCTCCACTTACTATATAGGTGCACTTTGTAGTTCTACAGTTACAGACTGTAGTCCATCTGTTTCTCTGATACTTTGTTAGCCCTCCGCTGGAGTTTTTAAACACTGTGTCCACTCACTGTCCATTCAATTAGACACTCCTACCTTGTCAGTCCACCTTGTAGATGTAAAGTCAGAGACGATAGCTCATCTGCTGCTGCACAGTTTGTGTTGGTCATCCTCTAGTCCTTCATCAGTGGTCACAGGACGCTGCCCACAGGACGCTGTTGGCTGTATATTTTTGGTTGGTGGACTATTCTCAGTCCAGCAGTGACACTGAGGTGTTTAAGAACTCCAGCAGCACTGCTGTGTCTGATCCACTCAGACCAGTGCAACACACAATAACACACCACCACCACGTCAGTGTTACTGCAGTGCTGAGAATCATCCACCACCCAAATAGTACCTGCTCTGTGAGGGTCCATGGGGGTCCTGACCATTGAAGAACAGGGTAACAAAGTATCAGAGAAACAGATGGACTACAGTCTGTAACTGTAGAACTACAAAGTGCACCTATATAGTAAGTAGAGCTGATAAAATGGACAATGAGCGTAGAAACAAGGAGGTGGTCAGAATGTTACGCCTGATCAGTGTACATGCTGTACCTGGTGTCATAAAACATCGCCGCTGGTTGGAAAGATTTCATGCAATTAGTAGCAGCCATGGTGAAGGTGAAGGAGCTTCCTGAAGTTCTCAGGAACACTGGGCCTCATTCGCCAATATCCAATATCGTTCTAAGTTTGTTCTTAAATCTGTTGTTGAGAAAGGTCCTCAGAAAAAGTCTCCGTCAGATTCATGACGTGTTCTTAAAGCGCAGAACGGTTCTCTCCTTTGTGCTCTTGAGTGTGTGTAGATTCTGTTCTTACCCCCAAAAATGTACCCAAACAGAAAAGTAAGGGTGGTTCAATAATATGCTATTGGAAAATTCATGGAAGTTCAAACACAGGCGTGCCATGCAAGATGTTAGGCAAATATAAATCTATCATCCATCTAAATCATCTATCTCTCCAAGCAACCAACACCCCTCCCAATACTGTGACTCCACATGGGGAATGGACTGCTCACTGGACTTAATCGAGGCATAGCTGATCCTTCAGTTCAGCTCCTACTTTGCCGGACTGCATGTTGGGCTGGTTGGCTTTAAAAAGCCTCAGTTTAGTTTATTTCTATATCCTGATGTTAGTCTCCATCTCGCCACACTGTTATGTGTAAATGCACAAGATCATGACTGCAATACTAATAGAAGAGGCTAATTGGACTAAATCAGTCCTCTTCAGGGACCACAAGACAGTCCAGATCTTATGACCAGAGTAATGTAGTCCGGGGGTTCCTGAGGACCACCGGTCCAAACAACCATGAAATTAACTATGCCATACGAATCTATGATAATCGAGGTGGCATCTTTTAGAACAGGAAAAAATGAGGGGCAAACGAGATGGCAATCGGTTGTATATAAGCTGATTTGCATATTACTCAACATATAGCAGTTGGATTGAAATCTGACTAACTGGAGATTCCAACTACGATTTGACTACTAGGTCTAAATGCGTGTGGTTAAAATCAAATCAGGTCACAGTCCAGATACTATTTGCAGGAAATGATCAGTTGCAATTCCCTTAATGATTAACTCGTAGTTGGCATATTTAAATTTGGCAATTAAAAAAACAGGCAACAGAAAGAATGGAAGTGGAACAAAAACAAAGGCCATGTTGAGACTGCAGGCAAATCAGATTTCTCAAATCAGATCTTTTGAGACGACCGTCCGCACTGTTATTTGCAAGTGATCACATCGGATTTATGTGTCCAGGCATCACCTGCCTATCTGCATGGGCTGCCGTGGTAACGACGTAGGTGTCAGTAACTACGTAGCTACGCTGGTGACGTAGATCTCAAATGTGATGCAGGAGAGATGGAGGTGCATCATCTCGCCCTCCAAACTCTTCAGAATTATCTGGCATAAACATGAATATTTGGTGCTCCTCTTGAATCCCAGCACTTCCGTCACTCTGGATTTGGCATCATCATCATTTGTCATGTTGCGAGTGACGCATAAGACACTTTGAAATCTGATTTAAGTGTCCAGGCTGAGACGCATCTGTTCAATTCTGATTGGAATTGAATTTCAAACCACCTCCAAATGTGGTTTGGATTTGCAAAAAAAACCAGATTTTATTTGGACTTTTGCTGTCCAGGCTATCAAAAATCAATCTGGATACAATCTGGATATTCCGGACATCAAATTTGGGAAAATTGAACAGCCAGTAAAGCTTGTGTATCCGTAACATGGATTAACACTAGTTTTAAAGATGATGGTGAAGAACAATATTTATTTCCTCATTTACAAAGCAGCCACACTACAGAGTACGAGGAGACTTTGGCCAGAAAAGTCCTGGCAGAAACATTCAGCCACCAGCAGCAGCAATGCTACGAGATAATTAAGCCTATTAGCCGTTTACAAAAGTAACACAGTATGCACCAAACTAGTGGCACTTCTTTATTATTCACTGTATTATGATTATTTGTTGACTGTATGAATGCCTCGGTGGTGTTTCCCTTTCCTCTCAATTATCATCACATACATCAAGGTATTCCAGCATTTATCCCAATCTTTTTTTTTCCATGTCATCCAGCTCTACGGAAGTGCGCAATCACCGAGCTTTTGTGAACAGAGTAATTAGGCATATCTCTGCAGGAGCTCAGCAACCACTGCACTGATCAATATTCAGCCACACAGCTCACTGTAAAGCACCCTACGGTTCACATCTAATCCCAGATGGGCCAGAAGTGCAGGAGGAAACGCTGCAGAACAGCTTCAGAACATGTACGACTGTATGTTTGTTCTGTATCCAGGCTCTAAATGTAGGTATTGGGATATAAACTGAGTCTGTTCTACAGTTTCTCATTAGGCTGAATGAATAACCGACTCTAAATGTAGGTATTGTGATATAAACAGAGTCTGTTCTACGGTTTCTCATTAGGCTGAATGAATAACCGACTCTAAATGTAGGTATTGTGATATAAACTGAGTCTGTTCTACAGTTTCTCATTAGGCTGAATGAATAACCGACTCTAAATGTAGGTATTGTGATATAAACCGAGTCTGTTCTACTGTTTCTCATTAGGCTGAATGAATAACCGACTCTAAATGTAGGTATTGTGATATAAACCGAGTCTGTTCTACAGTTTCTCATTAGGCTGAATGAATAACCGACTCTAAATGTAGGTATTGTGATATAAACTGAGTCTGTTCTACTGTTTCTCATTAGGCTGAATGAATAACCGACTCTAAATGTAGGTATTGTGATATAAACTCTGAAATTGCCTTTATTACAAGTGACTGGATAGAAGGAGTTGATTTGTCACAGTGTTGCTGATGCGTATACTTTGTGGCTAACGCTCTTTGTCCAGCTCCTTGAGTAACCTGGCAGTGTAATCCAGTTTTTGGCTGGTGGCTAAAGCTCAGTGCCAAACCTCATACGCCTCAGAGAAAACACATGTAGTCTTCTGCCTTACTCCCAGACTGGAGTGCCAAACAGAGAGAGACTTACAAGCGCTGGGAATTGGAGACACTAAATTTGGTGAAAAGAAAACACTAAGTACAAGTAAGTACAAACAGTGCCAATCATGCTGATGTTAGTCCATTTAGCTGAATGTCAGGGATGTTTCAGTCATGTTTCAAATGAAAGTGAAAACACAGCAGACCCTCGAAGTAGTCCACTTTGTTTTCGAAGTAGGGACATAAATGAGAGGCAGGTCTTTTGGTGTCAGCATTAGCCTAGCATGGACACCAGAACGCTTCTCTTTCCTCTGGTAGCACCTGAAAAGTAGCCTAACTCGATCAGCTGCATCATATGATGCAAAAGTCTTGAAACAATCCATGGAGCAGCTGGTACTGAGGCGTGAACGATGTTTTAATGTTTTCCAAATTCCAGCAGCGTCTGAAGGTCGGAGGGGCGAGTGTACAGGACGCACACATGAGACAAACAGCTTGAGAAACTGGACAAGTTGGCTGTTTATTCAAAATTTCTATTCCGCCTTAAATGTTGCAGCAGTTACATTAAGTTGCCGGTACAGGTGTCAGAATGCGACTGCTGTTCAATTTAAGGTGGAACGGAAAATTCTAACAAAAAGTTGGTGAATATGAAGTCAACTTCAGCCTTGTAGAACAAAAAGAAATAGAAAGCAATGTATATATATATATATATAGGTCAGTACAGTAACAGGTCAGTAACATGATTGGGTATAAAAGAGCATCTCAGAGAGGCGGAGTCTTTCAGAAGTAAAGATGAGGAGGGGTTCAGCACTCTGTGAAAAACTGCACGATCAAATAGTGCAACAATTCAAGAATAACGCTTCTCAACATAAAAAAGCAAAGAACTTCTGCTTTTCATCATCTATGGTACATAATAACATTAAAAGATTCAGAGAATCTGGAGAAATCTCTGTATGTAAGGGACAAGACCAAAAACCAATATTGGCTGGTCAAGATCTTCAGGCCTTCAGGCAGCACTGCATTAAAAACAGACATGATTCTGTAGTGGAAATCACTGCATGGGCTCAGAAACACTTCTGAAAACCACTGTCTGTGAAAACAGTTTGTCGCTTCATCCACAAATGCTGGTTAAAACACTAAAACGCAAAGAAGAGACCAAATATAAACAGGATCCAGAAATGCTGCCACCTTCTCTGGGGCTGAGCTCATTTAGGTTGGGCTGAGGCAAAGTGTCTGGTGGTCTGACAAATTGAAATTTGAAATTCTTTTTGGAAACCAGTTTCAAAGTCAGCATCCATGATGTGTCCCAACTTTTTGGGAAATGGGGTTGTATATATATATATAAACTCAGGGCGACACGGTGGCGTAGTGGGTAGCGCTGTCGCCTCACAGCAAAAAGGGCCTGGGTTCGATTCCCGGCCAGGCGACCAGGGTCATTTCTGTGTGGAGTTTGCCTGTTCTCCCCGTGTCTGCGTGGGTTTCCTCCGGGTACTCCGGTTCCCCCCCACAGTCCAAAAACATGCAGTCAGGCTGATTGGACATGCTGAATTGCCCCTAGGTGTTAGTGTGTGTGTGTGAATGTGTATGTCTGTCTGTCTGCCCTGCGATGGACTGGCAACCTGTCCAGGGTGTATCCTGCCTTCCGCCCAATGACGGCTGGGATAGGCTCCAGCGACCCAGAAGGATAAGCGGTTTAGATGATGTATGTATATATAAATTCTTTGCTTGAATCACCTAAAGAGAATTATTCTGAATGAAAACTTCTCAATTAAAGAAATATTCTATGTTTTAGATGTGAAGCACCCAATGGAAATCATTTACTCACTCATTCACGTTGAGCAGGCTGAAGATTCTCCACAAGGAGGCACTATTAGCACTCAGATAGCTTTGGCTGTTTCATTAGAATGGTGCTTCACGTCATAGACACTGTGTGTCCATGTTATTTTTGTATTTTACTTGGTGGTTTTATGTACTAAAAACAGTCAGAAATCATTTTTACACATTCTAAAGAGAAGGTCATACGTAAATGTGTTTATGGCAACATCATGGACATGAAGAATTCAAACGGGCCCCATTTGGACTTTCGGGTGACCGGTATGTTTTGAAACCTTAGCACATATACATACTACTTCAGTCTATTATATTATAGAAGGGCATTTTAGCAATGCTGTAAGTGTAGCATATAGAACACTCACCACACTGTAGATTTGGGGTTTCTTGCGCTTGGCCAGGTCAATGATGTTGACCCCGTTGTAGTACAGGTTCTCCATACATCCGTGGAAGTTTTTCCGCAGAAACGTTCCTGGTTTTCCAGGCAAAGGGATTCCTCCAAAGCTGAGCTTTGTGAAACCAAGAAGGCAAAGAGCTGGAAGTTATTTTACAGTTTGTTTTATGTATGTGTGTGAATCATATTAACATTATAGAGTGCTTTTTAAATCAAACAATAGAAGCCATATCGCCCCCTACACTTCCTGTAGTGTATTACAGTCTGTCAGAGTGACTGAGTGGATCATATGAACATTATAGAGCATCATAGCTGCCGAATTGTAATGCTGAGAAACACACTCACCTCATAATCGACCTCCAGTGAGTCCCCCAGTCCTCCTGTCCGAATGTGCCTGGTCAGTCTGTCCACTGTAAAGTTAATCTGTTTGTTAAAGCGCTCGATCAGGACAGAGTGCCAGTGCTGGTCATCCAGCAGACTGCCCAGAGACACGGACACATGACCACTACTCGGGTGCATTTTAGCATCATCTACAGCCAGAGAGAGAGAGAGAGAGAGAGAGAGAGAGAGAGAGAGCATATTGATAACTTTAGGAAGAGAGTAATTTTCAATCCATGTTTTCATTTTTCATTTCTTTTTTCTCTTTCTTTCTTTCTTTACTTCCTTTAATCTTCCTTTCCTTACTTATCTTCTTTTCTCTGTCTTTCTTTTTCCATTTTCCATCTTTTTTCTTTCTTATTTCTCTTTTATCGCTCAGTCTGATTTAATAGGACTGACCTCTACAGGACGCTGTGTGTGTGTGTGTGTCCGTTCTCTCATTTACAGCCCATAATAATCCCCTCAGGGGTTCTGATTAGACTCTTGCTTGTGTGTATCACTCATTATCTTCTCTAAGAGCAAAAATAAACCGAGTACTCGAGTCAAAATAAGGAGAAAAGTGTTCTTTCTTTCTTTTTCACCACTTTTCCTCACTACACTTTACTGCCACTGAAGACAGACTTTCCAGAGACTGCATTTGTACTGAATACAGTTTAATAAGACCCACCTGACTGAACGTACGTTCTTCCTAATCTTGCATCTTATAAGACAATCAGACCTCACAACCCCCATAGCTGTTCAACTGGGCTCAGATCTGGTGACTGTGAAGGTCATAGCATATCATTTACATCATCTTCCAACTCATCAACCCATTACAATGTATTGGAACCCTTGTGTCCTGCAGATAGGGGGCACTGAGACCACTGCCATCAGGATAGGAATGTTTCATCATGGGATAAAGGTGATCAGTCAGAGCTTAGTGTCCAGCAAAATGCCCCTATAGCATAACAGAGCCACAGGACCCCCTCATTGCAGGCATCAAGCATTCAGGCCTGTGCTGTTCACTTGGTGTACGCTGCACATGCACTCTCCCACTTGAGTTTTACACCACTGACCTCTCAGATGGTCATTGGTGTTTGTAATTGGTCCTATGTATTGCAGCCCCGCTATAATCTCCCAAGATATGGACGGACTGTTCTTGCTGACAGTCTGATCACATCCTGCGTTGACGTTCTGTGTCACCATGGGAACAGCTGCTCTTACATATCACACTAAAGCACGAGCCTCAGCTTACTGAACGTGCACTTTCAACCCTGACTACTGATGTCTTTCCCACAGATCTAAATGCAGAGGTCACTTTAGACTCGACTGCTAAGCAGCTCTTGCCATGCGTGCCCCAATAATGAACCCTCTTTCACAGTCGCTTAGATCTTCTCCTCCTGCTGTTGACCCAGAATCGAGGTCAGTTCACTCTAAGGGTGTTTTCACAGTACAGTTTTTTTCCAGACTTGCTCTGCAAGTTTGGTATCTTTGGTCAAACATGAAAGCTGTTTGCGAGCTCGGGAGAGGTCCAGAGAACCAATCTCTGGTCTTCTTGAAATCAGTGGTCTGGGGTTCGCTTCCAGCCAACTCTGGTGGGGTCTGCTGCACACGTGGAAGCTCACCAGCGACACATGAGGTCGCATGATTGGTTCATTTTGTAATGTAACGGCTTTGAGTTATCACATCACTTCTCTTCTCAAGTTTCATGATGGTGGGATGTTCTTCACCAGTTGAGTGTTTGTATCCAAGGAAAGTAATGAAAGGCACCAGGTTCCCGAGTGGTGCATCCGGCCCTATCACCCGGAGATTGTGAGTTCGATCCCTGGTGATTCTACAGCCATCCGTGGCCAAGAGTCCAAGAGAGCGCAATTGGCCTCACTCTCTGGGGGGGTAGGATGGGAAAGATCTGCTGATTTCTTCTGAGCACATTTGGCTGTCCAGCAATGTTGCATGTGCAGCAGTTTGGAATGCGGTGACTGGTTTCACAGGTCTCGGAGGAAGCCTGTGCAGAGCCTTCGCCCTCTTAATGCTGGTGGTGTTGTGTGTTTAGGGAGTCCTAACTTTGGGTGGAATTGGATATGAGAAAATTGGGGAAAAAGTACCAAAAAAAGCAAATGGAGGAAGCTAGCGCCTACTGTTTTGCAAACCTGTACTCAGAAAAGTGACTTAAGGAATTGCACAGTTTGGTTGGAGCTCTTCTGTGTGACAGCAAACCAGTGACAAAGAGTCCCTCCCACCAAACAAGCCCAGAATCGGTCCTGGGTGTGCACGTAAGTGTGAAAACACCCTAAACTTGCTACTGAGAATGGTGGCTTGTTAAATGATTAATTGTATCATTTCTGAAAGCATCTGCACTCGTGTCATATCTCCACTCTTTCCTTCAATCAAGCTGTTCTGTCTATATTATGACTACAAAAAACACCTGTAGTCTGAATTCCTCCACAATGAAAATCTTATTTTCTAACCCAAACGCAGCTTTATTCAGAGTGATACTCACCCAGGTTGATGTGTAGAGCCAGGCTGCCCCGGTGTAGCTCCAGCGTGATATAATCCCCCCGCTGACCCTCACCGTGGACCAGAACCCCTTCCGCCCGCTGACTCTTAAACTGCAGAGAGATGACATCCTTCACCGTGCTCATAGACTTCTGATTAAACCGGTACAGCAGAGAACTCCGGCCGTCAAAATCCGCCACGTCCGACTCTGAAAGAAAACACCACCATCACAAAGTTTCAACAGTGTTTCCTCTGAAATGAAGGGTATTAATAGTGAGTTTGTCTCCCTTTACACCGGTAACAGCCTCTACTCTTCTGGGAAGGCTTTACAATAGATGTTGGAACATTGCTGTGAGGATTTGATTGAGCAGTAGTGAGGTCAGGTACTGATGTTGGATGGTCAGTTCTGGACCACTCCGACTCATCCCTAAGGTATTGGATGGAGCTCCGTCACTCCAGAGAACACAGTTCCACTGATCCACAGCCCAATGCTGGGGGGCTTTATACCCCTTTAGCCCACACTGGACATTGGGCATGGTGACCTTAGACTGTTCCAGAGTATCCCATTCTATTGGTCAGTGCTTTTCTATAGATGCTATACAAGCAATGGGTGGACTAAAGCAGCTGAATTCACTCATCAGAAAGAGTGTCTGGATACTCCTGGACATGCAGTACAGTGTTTATTATGAGGTTTATATTGTAGATGTATTTTAAAGAGAATAAATATGAATGCATCATATAGCAGAGCTTCAATGGATGATGTGGGTGTGGTTCACTCATGGTCAACTATGGAGACAAGTCACTAGAACCCTACAGATATTATTTGTTAAACAGTAAAATATTGTTTTATGTTGTTATCAACAGTTTCCATCGATTTGCCCTTGAAAGTGGGCACAACAGCTAACCTATCATTGCAGTCTGCTGTGTAGGCTAACTGGGCAAGGTACACTGTTGCACATTTCAATGGCCAATCAAAATAAATCAGCATAAAGAGTCCACTAGTGCTAGCTAGTGAACGTTTAACGTTCCCCAGTACACACAGTCCATATATGTGAACTGAGCTGCTAAATTAACCTGTTTTGAATTCACTGTTTTTCTGATGTCACACAAAACCAACACATTTCCATATATCCACCTATTAAGCCTAGAGCAGTTAAGCTCTGCCCATTTATGTTGAAGATGGACATGCTGAGATGCACGGGAGAGCGGCATGCACGCTCATTCACCCTACTGCTCAGATCAGAACGAGCTCATTACTGTTTCGCTAGTAATAATAAACTGATGTGGCTTATATTCCTATTTGTGTGTTTCATAGTTCGAACAGTTTATTGCACAAACAATAAGAATAATATTAAACAGATTAAATATTATAAATACACGCTCTACTTTTTAGGTTTCTACTGAAAGCAGAAAAATATGAGACATATGAAGGGCGACCTTTAGGGCAGGGGTCACCCGGCGCTCAGCCTGTGTCTGTCCGTCTCTGTCAGTCAGAGAGAGACAGAGTCCCGGTCAGAGAGCGAGAGACATAGACTAACGCAGTCTGACTCGCACGACCCTGCACCAATCTGTGTGCTTAATACAGAGATAGAGAGAGAGAGAGAGAGAGAGAGAGAGAGAGAGAGAATAAAAGATTGAGATTGAGAGAGCATGAGAAAGATTGAGAGAGAGAGACAGAGAAAGAAAAAGAGAGCAAGAGAGAGAGAGAGAATGAGAAAGCGACAGATCAAGAAAGAGACAGAAAGAGAGAGACAGAGAATGAGGGAGAGATTGAAGTTGAGAGACAGAGATAGATGGAGAGAGAGAGAGAGAGAGAGAGAATGAAAGATTCAGAGAGAGAATGAGAAAGATACAGAGAGAGAGAGAGAAAGAGGCAGACAGAGGGAGACAGAGAGAATGAGAAAGAGATGGAGAGCATCAGAGAGAGTAAGAGGAAGAGAGAGATACAGACAAGAGAGAGAGGGACAGAGAGAGAGAGAGTCGTTGGCTATAAAGGACTGCTGGAGTGTGGAGGGGATTGTTGGTAAGAGTGTGTGAAGGGGACGGGGGCTACAGAGGACATTGTGTGTGTGTGTGTGTGTGTGTGTGTGCGTGTGTGTGCGTGTGTGTGTGTGTGTGTGTGTGTGTGTGTGTGTGCGTGTGTGTGTGTGTGTGTGTGTGTGTGTGTGTGTGTGTGTGTGCTATCTGTAGAGCCATTAGATGATGACCTGCACCTGTATTCATGTTACAAAAATAGACAGCTAAGCACAGCGTCCACTCTGCAGCAGAAAAACAAGACCATCCTGCTTTCAGATGGTGTAAAAAATAAAACCACATATAAAAAATAAAATAATATATCTCGAACGCTTTTGTGGTGAGATTTTTATTACCAAAACCTCCAAAATTCTTCAGAAATCTCATTTAGGGACCATTCACACTTTTCCCATTTTGTCAAATGTAGCACATTTAATCAGTCCAGCAGGAACAGGACTACAGCAGGAGAGGACAATAGCAGGAACAGGATAACAGCAGGACAGGACAATAGCAGGAACAGGACAACAGCAAGAACAGGACAACAGCATGAACAGAACTACAGCAAGAACAGTACAATAGCCTGAACGGGACAACAGCAGGAACAGGAGAACAGCAGGACTATGACTACAGGACTACAGTAGGTATAGGACCACAGGAGGAACAGGACTACAGAACAATGACAGCACTGCAGAAATAGAGCAGGAACAGGATGATACTAGGACAGGAATAGAACAGGACTACAGCAGGAACAGGATTACAGGACTACAGCAGGAACAGGATTACAGGACTACAGCAGGAACAGATTTACAGAACTACAGCAGGAACAGGATTACAGGACTACAGCAGGAACAGGATTACAGGACTACAGCAGGTACAGGATTACAGGACTACAGCAGGAACAGCATTACAGGACTATGACAGGAACAGGATTACAGGACTACAGCAGGAACAGGATTACAGGACTACGACAGGAACAGAATTACAGGACTACAACAGGAACAGGATTACAGGACTACAGCAGGAACAGGATTACAGGACTATGACAGGAACAGGATTACAGGACTACGGCAGGAACAGGATTACAGGACTACAGCAGGAACAGGATTACAGGACTATGAAAGGAACAGGATTACAGGACTATGACAGGAACAGGATTACAGGACTACAGCAGGAACAGGATTACAGGACTATGACAGGAACAGGATTACAGGACTACAGCAGGAACAGGATTACAGGACTACGACAGGAACAGGGTTACAGGACTACGACAGGAACAGCATTACAAGACTATGACAGGAACAGGATTACAGGACTACGACAGGAACAGGATTACAGGACTGCAGCCAGAACAGGACTACACGACTACAACAGGAACAGGGTTACAGGACTGCAGCCGGAACAGGACTACACGACTACGACAGGAACAGGATTACAGGACTGCAGCCGGAACAGGACTACACGACTACGACAGGAACAGGGTTACAGGACTACAGCAGGAACAGGACTACAGGACTACGACAGGAACAGCATTACAGGACTACAGCAGGAACAGGACTACAGGACTACGACAGGAACAGGATTACAGGACTACAGCAGGTACAGGGCTATGACAGGAACAGGACTACAGGACTATGACAGGAACAGGGTTACAGGACTACAGCAGGAACAGCATTACAGGACTATGACAGGAACAGGATTACAGGACTACAGCAGGAACAGGACTATGACAGGAACAGGACTACAGGACTACGACAGGAACAGGATTACAGGACTACAGCAGGAACAGGATAACAGGACTATGACAGGAACAGGGTTACAGGACTACAGCAGGAACAGGACTACAGGACTATGACAGGAACAGGATTACAGGACTACAACAGGAACAGGATTACAGGACTACGACAGGAACAGGATTACAGGACTACAGCAGGAACAGGATTACAGGACTACAGCAGGAACAGGATTACAGGACTACAGCAGGAACACAACTACAGCAGGACTACACTCTTAAAAATAAAGATGCCAAAAAATGTTATTTATGTAATGCCACAGAAGAACCTGTGGATGGTTCTTTAAAGAACTGTTCTTGTAAATGAGCCGCGAGAGTGTCACCTTTCACAAAACGACACAGACGCTTGTCTGCCTGCCATTCTCTCCGGCTCCCTCCTCAGTGCATGCCGGGAAATGCGTTTGCCGAAGGTATTTACGGACACTCCACATTATGCCTAATTTAATTCGGGAGGCTTTCATGGTGCCAGGGCTGCGGAGGAAAAGGACAATCTGTCACTTCCAGTATTCTCCGCTCCAGACCTGCCCTCCAAATTCAATCAGTGCTTTCAGAAGCCTCTCTCATTCAAACGCTAGCCATTTTAACACCAGTACACACGCAAACAAACAGGCACACAAGCACTGCAGCAAGGCTGGCCTTGACAGGCTCACTGAAAATAGAATTCAGTCAGGCCGTGTCAGCCTCTGATAAATGTTCTTAGTGGCATAAATAGGGCGGCGCACTATTGTCACTTATTAAAACCCTGCAAGGTGACAAGCACAGCCCTGAAAGACTCCTAGCTTGCAGTTTGTCAGCACTCACAATAGGCCCTAATTTGCAATAAAGAGGAAGACAGTTTTAAAACTAGGAGTTACAGCAGGATAAAGAAGGTGAGGAAAGGCAGCAGATCGTGAAAAAGGTTTGAGCGTATCTGTTCATCTAACTGCAGCCACCACCAGCGAGACAGGGGGGCAACCTCCACTGCTGTGGCCTCACCTTCCTACGACCTTTCATCACTGTGTCCCTATTTATTTGCAATTACCAACTAGGGGTATAAAAGTGAGTACTGTTAATGCTTTGTCTCGTGATGTACACTGTTAGAAATGGTACAAACACTGTAAATGTTCCCTCAAAGGTACAACAGTGGTTTTAAGGTCTGATTGTGAACCTTAAATAAGTTTTTCCAGGTGAAAAGTTCGTATTTGTACCTTTTCATATCCGAATGTTTTAAACAGAACAGTAAAATAAAAGCCTGGAGACGAGACGGGGTGTGTGGAGTCAGTACAGCTTAGAACATATCATTTCAGTGGATTATGGTTCAGTTATGTTCCCTGACTAAAGGTACTGAGATGGACCCTGAGGGTCCCACCCCAGTGACAGTTTATTCCCTTTATTTCTGACAGTATAGTATACTTTAAATAGCATAAAAGGTGAAGCCACAAACATGAATAGTTTAATGTTTTTCAGAATCCATGCATAATTTAATATTTGGGATGTAAGCAAAGTCATCCAGAGTGATCAGATGTGAAACTGAGTCAGATTTGTTCAGTTGTATCAGTTTTGATAGCTTGTCAGGGCAAAATAGTCCCCACAGAAAACTAAGCAGAAAATGTTAAGCCAACTTCTAAGAACTTAGGAAGTGTGAAACGGACACACTGAACACTCAAACATCTGATATTATATTACATTACATACATATTATATTACATTATATTACACTGGTGGTTCTGGATAGTAAATAAAATGTCTATATTTGTGTTGTAGTCATGGCGACCCCTGGTTCCTATCAACACCACTGTAAAGACATCTGAACCATTTCACACCAAACCACTCTGAATCTCTCTGTTTACATCTCACACACTGAGTTATGCAGAAAAAAAAATATGGCCTCTTGATTGTTTTTAATGTACTTTATTTTTCAGCCAAATTTGATTTGTATTATTTTGTATTAAAGCATTTTGTTTAAAATGTGCTATATAAATTGTTAAGCCTATTATTATTATTATCATTATTATTAGTAGTAGTACTAGTAGTACTTATTGCTTACATCTTGCGTACCAGTTTTCATATATAAGTGTTTAGCTCTACTGTACTTCTCTCCTTTAATGGCACTTTATTATGCTAATTCATGTTATTATTTAGCTTTTAATTACCATAATTCAATTTTAATGTCATGTTTTTCTCTTTCTCTGTTCTCTATTGTCTTTATCATGTTTTAATCATGTAATTTCTGTTCTTTTTTACTTATTTGTTACACTGACTGTCATTTGTAAAGCCCTTTGAATGACAGCAGTGCATGAATGTTGCTGTATAAAGAAACTTGCCTTGCAAAATTATTATTATTACATCACTGTTGCTCGACAAACATTGTTATATAAATTTCCCCCTTACCAATCCACTACCTCTCTCTCTGTCTGTCTTTATATCCAACACTCTTAAAAATGATGGTTCTCCAAGGGTTCTTTAGTAAAGAAAATGGTTCTGCATAGACCCAAGAACACTCAAAGAACCCTCTGCAAGGTCAAAGGGTTCTTTGCATCAGGAAAGTGTTCTTCAGATTGATAGAGAATGTGTTGTAGACGGTTCTATGTAGAAGCTTTTAGAAAAGGGGTCTATGTAGCACCTTCTATTGTTACAAGCTTGACATTGTAGAACCATCTGTAGCACCTTCTTCATCAGTCTGAAGAACCCTTTCACCATGCAAAGAACCCTTTAATCATGCAAAGAGTTCTTTGCGCGTGCACCAAAAAGGGTTCCCCAAAGCCGTACTACATAGAAACCTTTTTGCTGTGTGTACACAACCTTTCTCTCTCTAGCAATTTCTCTTCCTCTCTCGCCCGCATGCCATCCATTCCGTCTTCTCAGCACTGCTGTAAGTGCAGTACTGACAGGTGTATCTCGCTGGTTCCTGCCGTTTTTGAGAGCTTTTTCCTTTTGTAACCTCAGAGCTATCAGAAATGTACAAATACACTTAGCACCTACGTGGTGGAGCTCTGCACTGCGCAGCCATTATGCATAATGAATGCACTGTTAAGGGGTAATTATAAACGTAATTAAAGGCCATTAATTCACAGCCTGCTCTCTTCCTCCGTTTCCCCTTTCGGCTCTTTGAGCACGTGCCGTGCCGGTTCCACCGCGGGCGTCCAGAGCAGCCCTCGCGGCTGTGTTATCGAGTGCTAATAGGGAAAATAGTGTGTGGTCAGCACTGGCTTATCGTGTTTGACCATCGCGGTAAACCGAGCTGCCCTTCACAGAGGCGCTTTCTCTCATCCTCGCAGGATTAATGTCAGCCAGCCAATAAACACTGGGCAGCGAGGTCAGGGAGAAGACCTCAAGAAATCAACATAATGCAGATAGCGCACAGGCTAGTAGTAGCAGTGAACTGGATTTCAGACAACTGGATTCTGGATTTTCTATATTTTTTACATAACTCACTAAAAATTTCATGGTGTTAATGGAAAAATATTTGACTGTAATGTTTCTTGTATGGACCACCGAGTAGACTGATGAAGGAGGAACCCGGTTCTGTTTAAACTAAGGAGCTGAATACAGATTTTCTTAGCTGCACTCTTAGAAAAGATGGTTCTTGAAGGGTTCTTTATGAAAGGCAATGGTTGTATACTTAAATAGTTCTTTGCATGGTGGAGAAGGTGTTATATATGGTTCTATATAGCACCAAACAGGGTACTTCTAATGACACTGTAACTCTTAAAAGGATTCTCTATAGCACCAAAAACTTGTATTGTTACAAACTTGACACTGCAACAATAGCAGAACACTTTTTAGTGCTGCATGTCTTAAAAAAGATGATTCTTCAAGGGTTCTGTATAGCACCAAAAACGGTTCTGCTATTGTTTTGATGTCAAGCTTATAACAATACAACAACTCTTTGTGGTGCTATATATAATCCTTTTCAAAAAAGTGTTTACGTAGAACCATCTACAGCATATTCTCCATCAACCTGAAGAACCCTTTCATGATGCAACAAGCCCTTTAATCATGCAAAGGGTTCTTTGAATGCTCATGGTTCTATATAGAACCATTTCTTTACTAAAGAACCCTTAATGAAGCATCTGTTTTGAGAGTGTATCAGAGCCCTTTTTGGTGCTAGATACAACCATTTTTAAAAAGGTGCAATATGGAAGCATATGCAACATGAATCTGAAGAACTATTTCACCATGAGCAGAACCATTTAAACATGAAATGGTTCTATATAGACCTCATGGTTTTAAACAGAACCTTTCCCTTTACTAAAGAACCCTTGAAGAACCATCTTTTAAAGAGTGTAGAACTAGACTGATCAGTGAGCTAACAGGCTAAACAACACCATCATTAATATTGCATATATTTACATATATTAAAGTATTTACAACATGATTCACTATAAGACTGCAACATTAAAGATTAAAAAATGTGTTATTTTAAAGTCCTACATGCTTTAAATGTCTGTGTTTCAGTCAGATCTGCATTAAGTAGCATCAAACTCAAACACCTCCTTTCTTCCTGTACAGTGCAGCATGTAAATGATGGATTTCTGGCCCAAATTAATGGTTGGCACTCATGACCAAGCAGCAGCAAACAGAGATTCCGATTCAACCCCAGTGTGGGAAAAGTGATGTTAGCTTTGTGCTAAATAAGACTGTAAATCACATAGAGGCACTAATGAAAACTGTAAATGATCTCTTTTTATTCTCTGACCAAGGAAATGTATCTTCGCTAGTCCTCCTTGATCTGACATTTGATATGATAGACCACTCTATATTACTAGACAGACCTTGTAGGACTAACAGGAACAGCTCTTTCCTGGCTTAGGTATTACCTGACTGATCGTTTGGTTGATGCAAACAGTGAATCATCTGTTCTTGCAAAAGTAAAGTATGGTGTTCCACAAGGCTCTGTTTTAGGACCTCTATTATTCACATTATATTTGCTACCACTGGGAACCATTATTAGTAAATACAGCACGGCTACGCATTAAACGCTACTATTAAACACTACTACGCATTAAACACTACTATGACCATGCTTGGTGACCAGTGAAAAGATCAGCATAAACCAGCACAAGCCTGCCTGAAACCAGGTAGACCAGATATCGTCTTTGCTCAGACATCTTCTCTCCTTCAAAAAATGCTTTATACCATCACTCCACCACCATCAGCCAGCAGAGCTGACGCATGTCATGGGCCACGGTCTTCTTACATGATATTTTTCTAGAAGCTAGCATTAAAGAACAGAACCTGGGATTCTTTACATGAGGAGACGTTCCCCCAGTCCTCCAGCCAGCCCACCACAACCACCAATTCATGTTTTTTTTTGTTTTTTTTTGCTGGAAGGACTGGAATTTTGCAAGGTCAGCAATTGTCACGTCTCGTTTTTGTCAAAATATGACAAGTCATGTGTCCTCTTGTGGGTCTTTTGGTGGCAACATCTTACTGAACTGTCAACTGACTTAATCTGTTTTAGCTGATCTGCACAGCTTGTGTCAGTCTCCTTTCACCTCTTTAAGCAGCGGGTCATTGCTGGACGCACATGGGACATGGAACCAGTGCTGAGGTACTGTAAGTCACATCCTGCTAAATGCTGCAGTTTTTTTTTTTAGCTAGTATAGTTATTTCACTTTAAACAGAATCAGAAAATCAAGGAAGAGAATATATGATACACATATACTATGATATGTGATGGGAATAGACTTAACACAGATTAGAGACCAGACTCGAATACTACAACACTAGAAAAAACTGAAGCTGAATAGAGGTGTCAACAACGGGACAATGATCCTAAACACAACTTAAAATCCACCACGACCTACTTCAAGAAATGCAAGCTGAAGCTTTTGGAGCAGCCCTCACTGACTTTAACACCTTTGATAAATGAGTGAGCAGGCCTTAAACATGCTGTTAAGCGTGGTGCTCTGCAAAGAAGAGTGGGTGAAAATCCCTAAAACAGGAATAGAAAGACTCCTAGCTGGTTTCAAACTGTGCTATCTGTCGAAGGGGTTACTACTGACTTAGTAGGGTGTCCAGACTTTTACACATGCTACAATTTATATGTGTTTTCTATGTTTCAATTTAATCAAATGGAACTGTGCATTAATAATTGCAGAAAACATCAAATGGTTGTGGGGTTGTATTTACTTATTTTCACATCAAAAATCAACAAATTATAGATCATACAATATAATAGATTATAGGTCAACAAATCATAAAGGGATTAAGAGAAAAAAAACTATCATATGGAGATTAAAGGAAAGCATACAGAGATTAAGGGTAAGACTTAAAACACAGAGATTAAGGGAAACTGCTAGCATACAGAAATGAAGGGAAATGGCTAGTCTACAGATTAGTTATCATGTAAACTGCTATAGCTAACTTAAGAGAACTTTAGGGAAAGGAACAAGAGAAACAGGCAAATATCAGGGCTGGAACTTGATGGCACTTTCATACTGATCTGAGGTCAGTTCTGTGCTGCATTGTGGGTAGCATTCGGCTACCTGGAGCTGGTTCTAGGTCTGTGTAAAAGGGCAGTTCCTACCCAGGGTGTTAACAAGCAGGGCAACCTTTATGAATTTTTCAGCTTTGAGGGGGCAGCGTGGGGCGCTGGGATCTCTCGGGTAATTAATTGATTTCCTTTGTTTTCTTGGTAAATGTCACTCTGCAGGCCACTAATGAGAGGAATGAAAGAATATTGAAAGCATATTGAAATGTCAAAATTAGCAGAGTTTTCTTTCACATGCTGTGATTTCACATCCTATCAGTTCGCCAAATAAAATAGACATTTAATCTTTGGCTTAACAGTGCTGTCCACTTCTACAGATGAACTGAATTATGTTTTACTATAATTAAGGAAATAAAGGTTTTTCTTTTCAATGAGCACATACACTTAATGGCCAAAATTATGTGGACACATGACCATTGCACATATATGAGCTTGTTGGACGCCCCGTTACAAAACCATGCACATTAATATGGAGTTGCCCCCCTTTTCAGCTCTTCTGGGAAGCTTTCCACAGGATTTTGGAGAGTGTCTGTGGGAGTTTGTGCCCATTCAGTCAGAAGAGCGTTTGTGAGGTCAGACAATGATGTTGGTCAAGAGGGTCTGGCTCACAATCAACGTTCCAATTCATCCCAAAGGTGTTCAGTGGGGTTGAGGTCAGGGCTCTGTGCAAGTCACTGGAGTTTCTCCACACCAAACTGTCAAACCATGTCTTTATGGAGCTGCTTTGTGCACAGGGGCTCAGTCATGCTGGAACAGGAAAGGCTCTTCCCCAAACTGCTGACACAAAGCTGGAAGCAGATAATTGTGTAAAATGTCTTTGCGCTGCAGCATCATCCTTCACTGGGACTGAGGGGTCCCAACCCTGAAAAACAGCCCAGCCCATCATCCCTCCTCCACCAAACTCTGCTGTTTATCCCTCCTCCACCAAACTGTACTGTTTATCCCTCCTCCACCAAACTTTACTGTTTATCCCTCCTCCACCACACTCTACTGTTTATCCCTCCTCCACCAAACTTTACTGTTTATCCCTCCTCCACCAAACTCTACTGTTTATCCCTCCTCCAACAAACTGTACTGTTTATCCCTCCTCCACCAAACTTTACTGTTTATCCCTCCTCCACCGAACTTTACTGTGTATCCCTCCTCCACCAAACTTTAATGTTTATCCCTCCTCCACCAAACTCTACTGTTTATCCCTCCTCCACCGAACTTTACTGTGTATCCCTCCTCCACCAAACTTTAATGTTTATCCCTCCTCCACCACACCCTACTGTTTATCCGTCCTCCACCAAACTTTAATGTTTATCCCTCCTCCACCAAACTCTACTGTTTATCCGTCCTCCACCAAACTCTACTGTTTATCCCTCCTCCACCAAACTTTACTGTTTATCCCTCCTCCACCAAACTCTACTGTTTATCCCTCCTCCACCAAACTTTACTGTTTATCCCTCCTCCACCAAACTTTACTGTTTATCCCTCCTCCACCAAACTCTACTGTTTATCCCTCCTCCACCAAACTGTACTGTTTATCCCTCCTCCACCAAACTTTACTGTTTATCCCTCCTCCACCAAACTCTACTGTTTATCCCTCCTCCACCAAACTGTACTGTTTATCCCTCCTCCACCAAACTTTACTGTTTATCCCTCCTCCACCACACTCTACTGTTTATTACTCCTCCACCAAACTTTAATGTTTATCCCTCCTCTGCCAAACTTTACTGTTTATCCTTCCTCCACCACACTCTACTGTTTATCCCTCCTCCACCAAACTTTACTGTTGGCATTATTGATTCATCTCTCCAGAGAACACGTTTCCACTACTGTACAGTCCAGTGCTTCACACCACTCCAGACAACACTTGGCATTGCACATAGTGATCTTATGCTTGTGTGCAGCTGCTCAGTCATGGAAACCCACTTCATGAAGCTCCCGACACACAGTTCTTGTGCTGATGTTGCTTTCAGAGGCAGTTTGGAACTCTGTAGTGAGTGATGTAACAGAAGATAAGAGATTATTACATGCTATGCATTTTAGCACTTGGTGATCCGAGCTGTTGTTTCTTCCATATCACAATAATAGCACTTACAGTTGTCTGGGGCAGATCCAGGAGGACTGAAATTTCCTAAACTGAATTGTGGCAAAGGTTATGTTTTATGCCAGTGCCATGTTTAGTGACTGAGCTCTTCAACATGAACCATTCTTCTGCCAGTGTTTGTCTATGGAGATTGCATGGTTATACATCTATTAACAGTGGGTGTGGCTGAAACACCTGGAAATAAGTAAGTGTGTCCACATACCTTTGGCCATATAGTGTATGATCCCCATCATAATGTTCAGTTTCTCATAATAGGCTTTAAAAAGAAAGCTGGACAGCAAAAGGATACCACAACAGACCGGGCTAGTTAGCTAGCTAACTTTAGTGGTGTGTGAATTACGCAAATATGTCATGTTTCTAAGCAGACTTCATAAATACGACTTTTTAAGGGGCACATAGGAGCATTTGACGAGATTGAAAAGGCAGCAAAGATGAGTTCGGCACTCACTGTAGGAGCAGCCGTAGACTTCCACTCTCAGTCCGATCCAGCCCTCAGCACTCCAGTCCAGGGGCAGGAAACGCAGGTAGCGCGTTCTGATGGAGTGGGACAGTTTATGGTGGACGACTCCATCTGCGTTTGTGTTCCCTGGGAAGGTCTGTAGATCAAATAGAACAACAGATATAATCATTTTTGGTATGTAAACATGCTAGCGCTCTAGCTAACTAGGGGTTGGGCCCCCCGATAATGTGTTCGAAATTTTATTATTATTTTACATTTTTCATATTCAGTCACAAGCAAACATTGATATTTGACATTGTTCATCAAACATTTATATTACAAATGTCTGAAGTTGTCACTCGTTTATTCTGGAACTTTATTTTCAAAACCTGAATTCTAGCCAGCTAGAAACTCCAGCATAGACCAGCAAATGTTGTGTTGTGGACTGGTTTAACCAGAATAAGCTAGAAAAGCTATTGGAACAATATTTTGTGGATGGATGAAATCAAAACACATCTTTTTGGTTTAAATGAGAATGCATTATGTTTGGAGAAAGGAAAACACTGCATTCCAGCATAAACACCTTATCCCATCTGTGAAACATGGTGGTGGTAGTTTCATGGTTTGGGCCTGTTTCACTGCATCTGGGCCAGGGCGGCTTTCCATCATTGATGGAACAATGAACTTTGAATTATACCAGCAAATTCTAAAGGAAAATCAACAGCTATCGGAAAACGTTTAGTTGCAGTTATGGCTGCATAAGGTGGTCACACCAAATACTGAAAGCTATGGTTCACAGATCTGTAATATTGGACCATTTTCCTCAATTAATAAATGACCAGGTCTGATATTTTTGTCTCATTTGTTTAATTTGGTTCTCTTTGTCTACTTTTCGGACTTCTATGAAAATCTGATGAAGTTTAAGGTCAGATTTGTGCAGAAATATAGAAAAATCTAAAGAGTTTACAAACTTTCAAGCGCCGCTGTAAACCAGCACCAGACCAGCTCTAGACCAGCATGGAATTCATACTGGACTGTGCTATTTTTTTTCTAGTTTACAATAACAATTAATGGTAATAGTAACATTATGCTGTTACATTACTTAATATAATCTATCATGACAGCTAATGACAGCATGTGAATTATGACAGCAGCCTGTTACTTGTAATAAACATGCCACCTTATTATGGCTCTTTCTTTTTCAACATCTGTCATTGCTGGGAGGCGAATAAGATGGAGTGATACTTAAAGAGGAATTCCACAACTTTTTCTAAATTTCTTTATAATTCAGTGTGAGATGTAAACAAGGTGATTCAGAGTGGTTTGGAGTGAAATGGTTCAGATGTCTTTACAGTGGTGGTGATAGGAACCAGGAGTCACCATGACTACAACACAAATATAGACATTTTATTTATTATCCAGAACCACCAGTGAACCTACACGAGTCTTCTGAGTTTATATGGAATGTTGATGATGGAAAATAGTGGAAAATCTGAAATTATACATTTTCTTTGGGGACTATTTTGCCTCACAACGCCCTGCATATTATGTATCCCTCCACCATGAATGGAGTTCAAGGCCGAAATCTTCTCATAACTATCCTAAAACAGTGTCTCAGTCATCAGGCAGTGAATTCATAACCATTTCATATAATATCTTTCTGTGAGGGAGCTTTTAGAAGTGGACGTCTGGTTCCTATCACCACCACTGTGAACGATGGTGGATTTCAGATATTAGCACTCATAAAATGTCTCTCAGCCAGTCTACGTGTGCAAAGTCAGAGCTAAATGTGGCGCAGTGATTGATGTCACGGCTTCACGCTGTTATATTGCTGAACAAAATCTATCTTGACAGCCAATGTCAGCATATGACATCTAGCATGACCTGTTTATGGCATGCTTATGTCAATGTTACACAACAGGGCTCAAGTAAATTGTTAGCGAACATTTTTTTTAGATGCAAATGTCTCATTGTAAACAGAATTTTGAAAATAGCTTTAGTATGACAGACAATTTTAGACATTTTGACACAGCTGATGGGTACACAACTTGGTTTAAAACTGTATCCACATTTAGATCAATGCTTGCTTCTAAACCTCAGCCTAAAACAACAGTTTCTTCCTGTGAAAGCAGAGAATTCTTGCTTTCACTGAGCCAGAAAACTGAGCTGTTTTTGCTATGTGAAGGAAAAACCCCTGTTTCCAATGGAAATCACTTCATTAGCTCTCTTCATAATCTAGTCACTACCCTGTCCAGTCCTAGGGGACACTAGGCAGTCCACATTCTGCCTCAATCCCAGCCTCCACCACTAATAAACCAGATATTCATTGTTCTCGCTTGGTTCAGGTGTGTTGGGAGCAGAAACGTGGACTTCTAGGTGTCCCTGAGGGGTGGACTGGGACTCGTGAGTCTATTAGCCTGACTGACAGAAACAGTCTATCTTTAGTGTTCTCAACAGCTTATCTAAATATAGAGCTTATCTAGGTGCTGCTGTACACAGACTCCAGCCCCCGTGCTAACATTTACCCACTTTAAAATTCAACCGGGGAAGCTAAGAGGAAGCTTCGAGCGCCATTGGTTTCTTTAATCTTTGCCCAAAGCCAGTGACGCTAACAAGGTAAGCTAGCGAAGGAGTCCACCATCAACATAGCTGGAGGACAGCCTGCAAGCGCCGCAGCATTCGGCAGGGTTGGAAAGACTGGAGGGCCCTCTTTGCACCTCAGAAAACGATACGTCGCTTTTTAGTCCCAGTCCAATTAGAAGCTCAAAACCTTCAAAGACATTTCCATAAAGCGCATGCTGCCGGAGCAATTAGCACGTCTTTCCCTCCAGCAGACACGCAGATGAAAGTGTAGAACATCAGTGAGATAACAGTGATCTGCGACCCCATGAGGAGCTGGCAGGTGAAGCTCATCATCCACCAGTCTTTTGCTCTCCTTTTCTCTCACTGGAGATGCTATTAGATTATAGACACCTGAAAAAATGGTCCAACTGCATACCTCCATTTACTCCACCCAGGAACACCTAGTGGATGAAGACTGGAAGGTTTTTCACAAGAGGTCACCTTTTTCTTCACCAAATTGTGCAATCTGCCCAAAAGCAGCAGTTGTTTTGGCCACTTGCAGTTGGCCAAAGTTAAGAGAGTTAGCTGCTGTCTTGCTAACATTAGTGCAATAAGTTTGCTAGATAGGTTATTAAGAGTGGAGTGTAGTTGGAATCAGTGTTATTTAGTTCCTTAAGTGTAACTCACTCACTCACATTTAGCAGGTTGACGATTTTCCACAAGAGGGCGCTATTTTCTCGTCAAAGCCACAAGTGAAAATTATAAAGCTGCAAGCTGTGTTTATCTTCGTACTCAGCAGGAAAGCAGCAATTCTTTTAACCATAAACAGTTTCACTATCTTGCCGTTAGCTAGCATTAATCTAATGCTTCCCTGCTAAAAAGACTAACTAGCAAGAAAGAAGTGTAGTTGGAAACAACTTAATGTAGTCAGCAGGAAAACAGCAGTTCTTTTGACCATAAATCTTGCAGTTGGCAGCAAAGTTAAGACGGTTGTTTGTTGTATTTCTAATATTAATCTAACGTGTTTTCAAGCTAGATATACTAACTAGGTAGAAAGCGATGTAGTTGGAAACAACCTTGTTGCATTTTTTAATGTAACTCACTCACTCATGTTTAGCAGGTTAAAGAATTTCCACAGGAGTGCACTATTTTCCCATCAAATTGTACTGGATGTAAAAGAATTGATTAGTTTCATTTGTTTTGGCCATCTTTATGTTGGCCAAAGTTAAGATAGTTAGCTGTTGTCTTGCTAACATTAAGAATGCAGCTTAGCTGGAATTAGTGTCGTTAAATTCCTTAAGTGTAACTCACTCACTCACATTTAGCAGGTTGAAGGTTTTCCACCAGAGGGAGCTGTCAAATTTCCCATCAAATAGCTCTAGTTATAAAATGCATTCAAAGGTGAAAATCATAAAGCTGTGGGGTGATTTTTTTTTTCTGGGGGCTGTCAAAAAGATTTGATTGCAGTGAAAAATGAAAATGCTTAGTCTTATGGGTGGATAGTGATTTTGGTTTGAACACAGGAAGTAAGAGGAGAGAACAAGTGTCACAACATTGGTATATTAGCTTACGTCCATGTGACGGTGAAGTTTTACGAAGAAATGTCTTCTTAAGAACGTTTGGTGAATGAGGCCTAATATTAGTATTTGAAATATGCGAAAGTGAGGAGCTTTTATATAATAACATAAAGGCTCCAAACCAATTTAAGATTTCTCTTAGAACTGCACGTCCAAGCCAAGAACCATTTAAGCTTTATTTTTAAGACAGTACTGAAATTCTGAAATGACCATAGACACATTGGGCCTCATTCACCAACCATTCTTAAGAAGAAATTCCTTCTTTAAACCCACTTACGCAGTTTTCCCGAAGATTCCGACATTCACCAATGTTTTTTAATTTGGGATTTGTTCTTAACACACTCAAGAGCACAAAGGTGAGAACAGTTCTGCGCTTTAAGAACACATCATGAATCCGATCCCTTTCTTAGGACCTTTCAAAGAACACATTTAAGAACAGACTTAGGAAAATATTGGAGATTGAGGCTCAATGTTTTTCAAAGCAGTTCAGTCTGTGCTTGAAATATTTTGTGCATTGGAAATGCAAAGATATGCTAAATGTTGGTTCAGGTAGAACCGTAGATGACAACAGCCTTCTCTCTCTCTCTCTCTCTCTCTCTCTCTCTCTCTCTCTCTCTCTCTCTCTGCTGTGCGGCAGAGCGGAGAGATGATGGCACTGTGAAATGGCTCGTATTGATTGAGGAGAAGCGGGCGAGACCCGTTTGTTTGCCTCTGTACGTGGAGGCGATGCAACCTCTGGCTCCGGTGACACAGGGCCACTCCAGATCGATCCCAGAGTTGTCAAAATAAACCAGGAGAAAAGAAAAAAATTCCCTGCAAAGTAATTCAAGTTCAGCCAAGGAGGTGGGCGAGTGAATGAGTTTTCACCTCCTGGGAGAATGTGGAAGACACACACACACACACACACAGAAGCTGACCAGCTCCAGGGTCAAGGCTGACTGGACATACATTCAACCAGATAACCGAATATCAGCTCGCAAACTTGAAAACTCAACTGCTGGACATTTGTATACTGACCACATACAGCACAGATTCAATCAGGCTTACCAACAGTGGTCAGTTATACACTCTCACAAAATATGGTTCTTCAAGGGTTCTTTAGTAAAATAAATGGTTCTTTTTAGAACCATGAGTTTCGATATAGAACCAATATATGCTGAAATGATTCTTTGTATGGTGCAAATGGTTCTTCAGATTGATGGAGCATGTGTTATATATGGAATGGTTCCATATAGCACCAAATAGGGTTCCTCTATTGTTACTAGCTTGGCATTGTAACAAAAGCAGAACCCTTGGAGAACCATAATTTTAAAGAATGTACTATTACATTAGAGTTAGAGTTCAGATAAGCCCAGTCAGACAGGAACCGTAGCAATTTCAAGGCTGGGGTGAAAAAAGAAATTGAAATGAATTGATAAATTGGGACAAGATTATCAATAAACACCTAAATTATCTAAAACCATGAGTAGTTTACAGTAACATAACGTATCTAGAACCGTGTTTTGTGCCAGAGGTGGTAACAAAGCCAGACATCTCCCTAACCAATAAATTTACAGATCAAAAATATCTACAGTCCTGGGCAAAAGTTTGAACACCCCGAGTAAAATTCCATGTTGTGTTGATTTTCTAAGTGAACAGAGATCATATTTCAGCACATAGTAATGGCAAGATACTGTTTATTAGCTGAATTTAACATATTGGAAAAATAAAAAGTAATGGCACATATGCTTTATTGTTTTCCAATCTGTAAAACACAATGAATAGAAAATAAGTAAAAAATAAGCTCTAAAATTTGCAGACTTTACTTACTTTGAACTAAAAAATCAACACGTTATGTAATCCGAACAGGCGCATTCAAAATTTTGCATTTTCCTACTTATTTCAGAATCAAATTTGTATTTTCTGTTGCGTTGTTATAAATCAGGAGTCACCTGTGGCCAAAAAACAAAACAATAAAATAAGAAGTGATTAAAATCTCACATTTTGAAACCCAATTTGAAAACTTCCTGAGGTTTTCGCTCAGACAGGCTCAGAGAACAGAACTGTTAGCAGATACAAAGCGAACCTGGTCTGAAATCAGTCTCACTGTACTGAAAGTGGTGATGTGAGAGACTCACCCCAGTGCTGTCTTCCTGCCTGTACTGTTTCCAGGCTCTTCCTGTGTCGCTGTACAGCAGCGCGTAGCTGCACACCCAATCAGAGCTCCCGAAACGACCCTGCGTGGCCACGGCAGTGACCTCTACCCTCTCCCGCAGGTCAACCTGTAACCAGCGCAGACGATCCGTACGCTCCGGCGTCCAGCCTCCACCTCCTAATGCACACACAGACATACAGGGCTGGTTTATACAGTGTTACAACGTGTGGTCTTACATAGGCCTTATATATGAGTATGAATGTGCCATAATAATGTCCCATATGAATTAGAATTTCTAAGCCTAACACTAATTAAAACACCATGTGCTCACGCTGAATATATTCTTTTTAATTAACCCCTTAAAATTACAGGCTTATTAACTTATTAACAACAAGCAACTAAAGGCCTTGTGTTACTGCGATTGTATCACGGGGAAGGGTGTTGTTAGGCACGACGTGGAGTAAAACCCCATTCCCTGTGATTACATCACTGTAAGCATGGCGTCAAGTGGCTTATTGGTTTTATTAAACATTGGCCAACATAAAATGTGATAAAATAAACATTTTTTAGAAAATAATGAAAGTTATTATTAACAATATTTGACATATATAAATATTCAGCCAAGAAATGTAGTTCCTTTAAAGTATGGTGTTGATGCCAAGCAACCATGGACCTCTGCATGAAGAGAAGAATGTTCGGTTGCCAATCGCTGCACACTGCAGTCATTACATGAACTTTTTGGCGAATAACAGTGAAACATTTGATAACACAGCCCAGTTTAATTGCAAAAACCTTCGCTTTATAAGTACTTTTAGTCACCAAATTACCACCGAGAGTCTTATTTAGCACCAATCCAGCGGCCCCTCTTCTCACACTGGGGCAGAATCTCAAACGGCTCCCTGCTCCCTACATAGTGCACTACGTAGGAGTTTAAATACTGGATCCTGCAGCCCAACAGAGCAAAACACAGCTAAGAAACAGTCATTTGGGACTCAGACTCATCCACACTCGGTACATGATGCACTGTTTGACTGTAGAGGCTAGAATTTCTAAACTTTCATAGCTAGAACACTATTTAGGGAGTACAGAGCTGTTTGGGATTCAGTCTGGGTTTGACGTGACTTCTGACAGAAACACGGACATTTAAAGCGTGTAAAACATTCAAGTGACATTTTTAGACTTTCATACTGTCGTTTTACAGTGAATCATACTGTAAGTACTTTAATTCAAGCCTGTGATATGAATAACGGGGCTGTTTAGCATGTTTGTAATCTTTTAGCCTGTTAGCTAGCTGATCAGCCTGGTTCTAGTTAAGAACATAAGTTGTCAGCCCCTCAGTTTAAACAAAAAATGGGTTTTTACCTTATCATTATACTCGGTGCTCCATATGAGCAGCATGAGAGTCAAAGACTATTCATTAACAGCACAAGGGTTTTTCATGCTGTAGCGCAGTGATACAGAGTTCAGCGGTTGTGAGGCGTCATAGGTGCACTTATATTTTGGGTTTTACACCAGCTTCGAACACGGCTCAGCCAATAAGATATTAGGACTGGAACTATTCGTTTTATAATACATATTATTCAGTCACGACAGGGACTTCAATGCGAACTGGCTGCGCTATTCTTAGGTTATAGATGTGTGGGCCCGCCAGTGGGCCCTGGCTGATTTAAGGGTTGAAAAGTATTGAGGACCTGATATCACATTTCAGCTTGAACATCTCAAAAAAGACTTCATAAGAATTCCGTGACGCTCCTTCATTAGCAAAACATAAACTTTTAATTAAACTTGAAAAGAAAACCTTTCAGCATCCAACCCCGGCACTCTGAGGCACGTCTGCCAGCCTCGACTTTAAAGCACTGCCTGTTCCAGCTAAAGTTCATCCAGGAAAGCAAACAACTTCGGCACTATCTGCTCCACTTACTGCGCATCCGGTGGGAAAACAGACAGCGATGCCGATGCCACTATGAGCACAAAGACAATAACTCTAGCTAATCAGGAAACACCAGAGGCAGAGCCAGGACTGTGTCTGAGGTCACCAACAGCAAGGTATGGAATACAGGGGGTTCTGGTGGGTTGGGGACCCCCTAACTAACCTCTTGGACCCCCTGAATGCCTCAAAATCAGAATTCTGGGGGCTCCCTGAAAATAAACTTATGATGTTATGCTGTCTGTCAGTCGCTGAACTACAACTGCATTTTAGGGCCACTGTTAAAAAAATTAAAAATAGTAGACTTCAAGAATAAAGTCATAATATGTTGAGAATAAAGTTGTAGAATTAATATTACATTAAAGTGGCATTAATACCAGGAATAGCGACAATATTGTGGCCAAAGGCTTTTCAAAGTGAAGGCAGCCCCTCCTCGTGTTAAATGAGGGTCGGTCAGTTGGTGGAGTTCTACTTTCATATCGATTCACCCATAAAGAAACACTCAGTCTCCCTGTCTCTCCTGCACATCAGCACCAGCCTGTTATTAGGATAAGAACCGGCTGAAACGGCTGAGCAGGAAACTGTGTTTATCTAGAATAAAGAGCCAGACGGACTCAGAGGAAACTGTCTGTCTGTGTTGTTGAAGGAGAATCTCAGGCAGGGTCGTCTACATGGCTATCAGGGCTCCATCTCCCCCCATTCAAAGAGGGCATGAAGTTTCACAGACAGTGAGAATGATGATCAAAATGATCGATCCTGAAGGAGCGGAACTCCGGCGAGGGTCCTACGCGCTATGGCAGCCCCCCTACGATTAGCCCACTTTATCCTCAAAACATCACGACTTTATTCTTGTTACTTTATGACTTTATTCTCAAAATATTACGACTTTATTCTAAAAGTATGACTTTATCATCGAAATATGACTTTTTTCTCTAAATGTTATGATTTTATTCTAAAAAATACGACTTCATTCTCAAAACATTATGATATTATTTTTATTATATAATTTTTTAATGGTAACAAACTTTAGAGAACCATTAAAGATCCATTTTCTTTACTAAAGAACCCTTAAAGAACCATCTTTTTAAAGAGTGTAGTAGTTAAGGAGTTTCTATAGATCTGAGTTTTTAAGATGGTTCTTCGAGGGTTCTTTAGTGAAGACAAGGGTTCTATGTAGGACTATGATCACTCAAAGAACAATTTGCGTGCTTAAATGTTTCTTTGCGTGGTAAAATTGTTTGATTGATTGAGGAAATGTTGTAGATGGTTCTATATTGCACTTTTGTAACAAGGGTTCTATATAGCACCAAAAGTAGACAATATTGTAAACAATAGCAGAACCCTTTTTTTGGTGCTACATAGAGCCATATACAACATATTCCCCCTTCATCTGAAGAACCATTTCACCCTGCAAAGAGCCATTTAAGGATGCAAATGGTGTTCATGGTTCTGTATAGAACCAGTCATTTCTAAAGAACCCTTGAAGAACCACTTTTTTTCTGTATTTTTGTCTAGAATTATCTAGAACTTTGGTGGAAATGCATTTCAGGCTACAGCGATTCTTCATTGTGACTATAAACACTGTGCCGGGAAGCCTCGATTGACCAGTCCAGCAGAGATGATCTAAATTTGGCTATTGTTTTTAAAAATCAGAGCCAAATGAAGCCTAACCATGAGAAAACCACTGAACTCCCAGGATGCTCTGGTCTGAAACTTCAAAAATCAGACATCCAAGGCATCAGACATGTGAAGGACTCATTTTAATGATGTCACAACCTCAAGTTTGAGCAAATATGCCACTAAGAGCCTCAGCGTCCGTCAGGTTCAGTGAGCAGGTGAGGCTCAGGGAAAGGAAAATCTAAAGCACCTTCTGAAGGTGAATTATTGAGGAAGCTCCGGACCCCGAGGCGTGTCTGTGTGTGTCTGTGTGTCTGTGTGTGTCTGTGTGTGTGTGTCTGTGTGTGTGTGTGTGTGTGTGTGATGTGCTGACTCACCGTCCCGTCTGTTCAGCTTGGCGTAGTAGGGCGACTGGCTGTCTGAGGAGACGGAGGAGCTGCGGAAGGCTGTGGGCGGCAGACCCGAGACCAGGGCCCATTACACTGATCTGGACAACAAGAGGAAACATAACGTTAGCACAACAGACCACACTGACCACCTAAACAATGGGACGACCTGATCGTTCAGAACAATACAAACCAGCATGTTTTTATTACAATAACTTACAACACATTCGTCATCAATCTGAGGAAATATTGCACAATGTAAGAAACATTTAAGCAGAACCATTAACTTTAGTAAAGAACCGTTGAAGAACCATCTTTTGCAACGGTTCTTCAGATTGATGGAGAAGGTGTTGTATATGATTCTGTATATTCTGCTGTCGTAAGCTTGACAATGTGACAATAGAAGAACCCTTTTTGGTGCTATTTGGAGCCATTTTCAAAAAGGTTCCATATAGAACCATATACAACACGTTCTCCATCAATCCAAAGAGCCGATTCACCATGCAAAGAACCACTTAAGCATGAAATGGCTTTGTATAGATCTCTTGAAATATTCCCATTGCTCAAGAACCCTCGAAGAACAATCTTTTGCATGGTGAAATGGTTCCTCAGACTGATGGTGAATGTGTTGTATGTGGTTCTATATGGAACATTTTGGAAATCGGTTCTAAATAGAACCAAAAAAGGTTGTTCTATTGTCACGATGTCAAGCTTATGACAGTAGAATATACAGAATCATACACAACACATTCTCCATCATTCTGAAGGGTCCTGGAGGAACATGATCTATATGGTTACTTGGAGACGAAACTGAACCTACAGCACTTAATAATAATAACACACAACAGAGAGGCCATGAGGTAGTTATAATTATCTAGATTGTTATCTTGAGATAATGAGTTAATTATCTTATGATCTTAAAATAAAAATTGTTATCTTGAAAAGACTATTAAGTTATCTTGTTATCTCGAGATAAAAAGTTATCTTGAGACAGCGAGTTAATTATCTTGTGATCTCAAGATAACAAAGGTGTTATCTTGAAATAACTAATAGTTGTCATGTTATCTCGAGATAACAACTTTGTTATCTTGAGATCACAACTTAATTATTTTATGATCTCAAAGTTTATTATCTTGAGGTAGCGAGTTAATTGTTACCTTGGAAAAAAATAGTTATCTTGTGATCTCGAGATAACAAAAGTTGTAATCTTCAGAAGACAAGTTAATTATCTTGTGATCTCAAGATAACAAAGTTGTTATCTTGCGGTAATAAGTTCATTATCTTGTGATCTCAAGTCAACAAAGTTGTAATCTTGAGAGAATTAGTTAATGATGTTGTGATCTTGAGATAACAAAAGTTGTAATCAGATGACAAGTTAATTATCTTGTGATCTCAAGATAACAAAATTGCTATCTTGAGAGAATGAGTTCATTGTTTGTGATCTCGAGACAACAAAAGTTGTAATCTTCAGATGACAAGTTAATTATCTTGTGATCTCAAGATAACAAATTTGGACACACGATCACACTATATCTAAACCTTAATGATATCATGATTATAGACTAAAGCTTTATAACTACAGCTGCTGTTATAATCACCAGTCCAATCAGCTGCTTTGCGTATTTACGGTCTCCTCCTGCTGACACTAAAGAGGGCGGAGCTCTACAGCTTCACTGAATGTGTTTGGTTACTTCAGAAAATGATCAACCAGCTTCTAAGACTGAACTTTGGAGGTGTGTCTGCAGAGGAACTGAAAGAGAGTCTCCTGAGAAGAGTGGAGGCTGGACTGAAGGTGAAGGGTGGTCTGAACAGAGGGGCTGAACACTCTGTATTTGTTAGTTGTTGAGGCTTCTGTTCTGTTTTAATAACCTTTATTTCTTTTTTCTGAAGTTGGGTCTCAGCGTTAGTGAAGTTGGTAGAATAACTCGTATGTATAGGCTAAGTTTTTCTGGCCTGTCAGAAATTTATCAGGAGCCCAGAGACGTCTGAGTGACCGGCTCATTAACGCTGCTAATCGGGGATAAAAGTTCATGCTAATAGGTCACACTTACTCACACTCAGTCGGCTGTGTTGTGACAATTTATTACAGAAAAAAAAAGATCCATTTGATGGGAATTATTACAGAGAGATACAGAGAAATAGCCTTTCAGATATTATAGCCAGAGAGAGAGGGGGGGGGGGCGGAGGGGTGAGAGAGAGAGGGAGAGAAAGAGAGAGGGGGGAGAGGGAGAGAGAGAAAGAGAGAGAAGGAGAGAGAGAATTGACAGTGTGTCTTGTTTCTCCTCTTTTTAGAGCTACAGACTGATTTTTCAGCTAATTAACCTTTCAAAAGATTTCTAAACGAGAATGACATTAAATGACACTGCTGTCACCTCACAGAGAGAGAGAGCGAGCGAGAGAGAGAGAGAGAGAGAGACAGAGAGAGAGAGAGAAGGAGAGAAAATACAAAAACGAGAGAGGCAATATAGAAACAGTGAAAGAGAGTGAAAAAGACAGAGATGGGGACAGAGAGGAAGAGAGAGAAAAGACAGAGAGAGATAGACATAGAGGTAGAGGGACAAAGAGAGAGAAAGAGATAAAACTAGAGAAAGCAAAAGAGAGAGAGAAAGAAGAAGAGAGATAGATAGAGAGAGAGGGGGGAGAGGTAGATAAAGAATAGAAAAAGACAGAGAGATAGATAGAGAGAGAGGAACAGAGAGAGAGAGGAAGAGAGTGAGGTAACTAGAAAGAGAGATGGAGAAAGAGAAATCTAGAGAAAGCAGTAGAAAGAGAGAGGAAAAGAGATACATGGAGAGAGGCAGAGAGAGAGAGGGGAAGAGAAAGCTAGACAAAGCAGTAGAGAGAGAGAAAGAGGAGGAAAGATAGATGGAGACAGAGAGGTAGAGAGAATAGAAAAAGGGAAAGAGAGATAGACATAGAGAGAGAGGAACACAGAGAAAGAAAGAGAAATCCAGTGACCCCCTGTCACTCCACTATAAAGCACTGGCTAGTCAGGAGCTGAGCATCGACAGGAGTCCCCTGAGCCAGCTGGTCCTGAGTCTCAGTGACCTACAACCAAATGATAACACTAACACCAATCAGCCTGACCACACGCTCGCCCAGAAAATCAGACCCAATCAGATTATCACCAAACAAAAACAAAACTACATCACCCACTGGACTGAGACCACACATCAACAGCACAAGCTTCAGTGCTATTCGGCCCTAAATCGAGATTATACATCAGCACCGCACCTCACAGCAACTACAGACAGAAAACTGAGGACAGTGCTGACCATGTACAGACTCAGTGAGCACAGCCTGGCCATCGAAACTGGCCGGCGCAGACAGACCTGGTTACCCAGAGAAGCCAGACTGTGCTCCCACTGTGAGTCTCAGTGGTGGAGACGGAGCTGCACTTCCTCACAGAGCTGCTCGAGATACGACTCCATTAGAAAGGAGTTCTATGGGAAGGTGAGCAGCGTCTGTCCTGAGTTTCAGCTCTGCAGTGACTCTGAGAAACTGCCGTACGTGTTGGGAGAGAAGAGCGAGCTGATCACACACGCAGCCAGATACGTGACCGCCTGTCACAACCTGAGGGACGACCAGTGAGAAACTGATAGTTTTTTATTGATTATTATATATTTATGAAATTTGTCTTGACTCTTTTATTTTCCCTTTCTTTCTTTTTCTTTGATTACTAATAACCCTGTAAATAACATATTTTCTAATGTTCTATTATGATCTATTACATCATCTTTTTCTTATTTTTTATGTGTTTCTTATTAACTGCTTTGGCAACAGTGTATTTCATTACATTCATGCCAATAAAGCACTATTGAACTTGAACTTGAACTTGAAAGAGAAAGCTAGAGAAAGCAGTAGAGAGAGAAAGAGGAAGAGAGACAAGTGGAGAGAGAGGTAGACACAGAGAGAGAATAAAAGAGAGAGAGAGAGAGAGAGAGAGACAGGTAATGAAGGAGAAAGAAGGAGAGGAAATAGAAAAAGAGAGAAATATAGAAATAGAGAAAGAAAGAAATAAAGACGGAGAGATGAGGAGAAAGAGGCAGAGAGCGAAAAGAAAAAGAGAGCGATACACATAGAGAGAGAGGAAAAGAGAGGGAGAAAGAGAGGGGAAGAGAGAGAGAGGAGGAGAGCAAGGTAACTAGAAAGAGAGAGAGACAGAGAAAGAGGACGAGAGAAAGATGAAGAGAAAGAGAGGTAGACCCAGAGAGAGAAGAGAGACTTACAGAGAGAAAAAAGAGAAAGAAAAGAAGGAGAAAAAGATAGGAAGGAAGATAGAGTGCATGTGTGCATGAAGGAGAACAAACAAATGGAAAAGAGAATACGAACGAGTGTGAGAGGGAGAGATAGAAGGATAGGGAGAGGTAAAGAGAGAGAGAGGCAGACAGAGAGAGAGGGAGAATAGAGAGGAAGAGAGGATAGAGAGAGAATGAGTTAGAGAGAGGGGGAGAGAGAGGAGAGAGAGAGAGAATAGAAAAGGAGACAGAGAAAGAGAGTTACATAGAGAGAGACAGAGAGAGAGAGAGAGAGAGAGAGAGAGAGAGAGAGAGAGAGATGGTGATTAAAGCATTGGGTGAGGTCGTTAGAAGGTGAAGGCCCAGGAGCTTATACTGCCTCTGACACACACACACACACACACACACACACACACACACACAAACTCACACACACACACACACACACACACACACACACACACACACACACACAAACTCACACACACACACAACACACACACACACACACACACACACACACACACAAACTCACACACACACACAAACTCACACTCACACACACACACACACCAACTCACACACACACACACACACACACACTCACACACACACACACACACTGCTGTAGACAGTTTCCTCTCAGCACAAACTGTCACGACTTTAAAACGCTCCATGTTCATCTCTCTTTAGTCTATTAATGCTTCATAATTCAAACTCTTACTGCAAAGCCGTGAATATGATTATAAGCAACATCTCTGCATATCAATAAACCCAGTTTTAAAATGCTGCTCAAAGTCATTACATGTTGGCTGTTGAAGCAGATCTCTCGACCTTATTCCTGCGACCCATGATGCTCTAGGAGGCTCATGGACAGAACTTCTCCCCAAGGGGGGACAAACTACGGGGCAGATTTACTAGGAGAGGCTCTAAATACAGACTGATCTACTGAGACCGTCCACACAAACGGACACAGACGCAGCTTCGTAATCAACCCATTACCATGTAATTGGCTCATGAGCTTCGTGTGTTGAAGACCTTTCCTGTTTCAGGCTCAAACTGAGACTCATTAGATTGAAATAATGATTTATTTTCTCTAGATGTTGAATCTGAATGTTGACTCAAAGAATAAGGAGATGCTTGACCACAAATGCAATTTCATAGTGTTTAATTAATAACTCTGTTAATTCACTCATAGTGCTATACATGACAGACTGAGATGTAAACAGAGAGATTCAGAGTGGTTTGGTGTGAAATGGTTCAGGTTTCTTTACAGTGGTGGTGATAGGAACCAGGGGTCGCCATGACTACAACACAAATATAGACATTTTAGTTACTATCCAGAACCACCAGTGAACCTACACGAGTCGTCTGAGTTTATATGGAATGTTGATGATGGAAAATCTGAAATAATAAGTTTTCTTTGGGGACTATTTTGCCTCACAACACCCTGCATATTATGTATCCCTCCACCATGAATGGAGTTTAAGGCCAAAATCTTCTCAAAACTATCATAAAACAGTGTCTCAGTCATCAGGCAGTGAATTCATAACCATTTCATGTAGTAATTTTCTGTGAGGGAGCTTTTAGAGGTGGACGTCTGGTTCCTATCACCACCACTGTGAACAGTTCTGACTCTAGAATGGAGCGTTTCACACCAAACCACTCTGAATGACTTTGTTTACATCTTATCCTTTGTGAAAAATAATACGTAATAAATATAACAAAAACAGCCTGTTTAATTCTACAATTACTGAATAATTAATTAAAACAATTAATTAACAGTAAAAGTGCGTTTTCTGAATGATGGTAAATATCTGTAAATTCACAGTCATTTACTTTATGAGAAAAACAGTCTTTTACTGTAATTCAACACTTTTTGTAGTTCAACTACACTCTTAACAAATGGTTCTTCAGGGGTTCTTTAGTAAAGATAGAACCATGAACACTCAAAGAACCATTTTCATGCATAAGCAGTTCTTTGCATTAAGAATGTGTTGTATATGGTTCTATATAGCGTCAAAAAGGGCTCTTCTACTGTTACAAGCTTGACATTTTAACAATAGTAGAACCCTTTTTGGTGCTATACAGAACCGTTTTAAAAAAGGTTTCGTGTAGAACCACATACAACACATTCTCCATCAGTCTGAAGAATCATTTCACCAAAGAACCAAGCATGCAAATGGTTCTTTGAGTGTTCATGGTTCTATATCGAAGCATCATCTTTACTAAAGAACCCTTGAAGAACCATCTTTTTAAAGACGTGTGAGGTGTAAAGAAAGGTAGCAAAATGGTCATGTAGAAGTGAATTATGAAAGTTATCATAATTGGCCGTCAGAAAAAAAATAAAGTAACTAAAAATATAGAATATGGAAGGATAAAATAATAAAACTGTGGATATTCAGGCAGCAGAAATGGTTAAATGCTTATCTCTGAGGCTTTTAGAACCGCAGTGAAGCTCAGATGCCCCAACTTTGCTAATCGTTTGCGGAAGCTGATCCGACGATATTAGCATGAAGAGCAAAAATCAATGGCTCAGAAATCCATGCGCTCATTAACGGTGGGTCAGGAGGAAACCCACCCGCGGCTGGACGAGCTGTAGGAAGGACTGTGGAACCGGAGACAGAGTGAGCTGTAAGTGGAGAAGCTGTGAGATGAACACTCTGGGCTTCAGACGTCTTGGCTGCAGTATTGAAGCTAAAGCTATGAATAGCAGAGCGAAATATAGCAGCGTCACACCGACTGCTGCTCCGTTACATAAAGAGTGGGGAAGGACGAGTCTGAGCAGCTTCATCTGGAACTGCCCTGTGAATCAGCCGGGAAGAACCAGCAGGGCTGCAGTTATGGCTGAGAATAATAAAGTCCTGCCGTCATTTATATGAATGATTTTTGACTGGTCGCTCATTGGAACAGGTGGAGAGATTGTGTATCACGTATCTCCATTTTTGTCGTTTTTCAGTTTTTGACATCATTTGAAAATGCATGTTGTCCTTTACATTGTGTGTAAATTTCATGAAGAATGGACCAAAAGAAACGGCCCAAAATGACATGGAAAAAAGTCTGGTTCCATTGACTTACATTACAGATAAAGTAGTTTTTTCCTTTTCCTGTAAAGTTACCATTTTAGAGATACAAGGTTTTTCTTTTGGAGATACAAGCGACGTATTCGATGTCATTTGAAAACAGCAGTTCCCCTTTACGATGTGTGAAAATTTCATGATGATTGGACCGACAGAAATGCCCCAAAATCAATTAGAATAAAATTACATCACATTAACTTACACTGAAAGTTAAGGGCATTTCTGCCCTCTCCTGAAAAGTTACCATTTTGGAGATACTTGTCGTCTCAAATTAATTACTTGTTTTCTCATAAAATCCCATAAATTTTACGCATGTTTCTTGAAATACCGACTTTATGTCTTGAAAAATGACTAGTTTTCTTAAAGTATTACATTTGTATCTTCAAATACTTTTTTCTCAAGTAATATTTTGAGAAATTATTATTCTGACATGGTAAGTTAGTATTTAGGCATAACAAGTTAATATTTTGACATAAAAAGTCTAGATTTTGAGAAATTATGTCATTATTTTTACGTAGTAACTTAATATTTTGACACGGTAAGTTAGGATTTTGACATAATTCTAAATTTGGAGAAATTAAGTCATTATTTTACACAGTAAGTTCATATTTTGACATGGCAAGTTAAGATTTTGACATAATAAATATGACTTTTGAGAAATTAAGTCATCGTTTTAACATAGTTAAGTCATCATTTTAACTTTAAAAGTTCATATTTTGACTTAGTAAATTAAGATTTTGACAGAATAAGTCTAAATTCTGAGAAATTAAGTCATTATTTTTACAAAGTAAGTTCATATTTTGATATAGCAAGTTACGATTTTGACATAAGTCTAAATTCTGAGAAATTCAGTCACTGTTTTACATAGAATTTTCATGTTTTAACATAGCAAGTTAAGTCTAAACTTTGAGAAATTAAATGATTATTTTTACATAGTATGTTCATATTTTGACATAACAAGTTAGGATTTTGACATAGTAAATCTACATTTTTAAAATTAAGCCATTTTTTAAATAATAAGTATTTTGATATAACAACATTTTGACTGAGGTCACTATTTTAAGACAGTAAGTCAATATTTCGAGAAAATAGAAAATCATTTGAACATCGTCATTAGTCATTATTATGAGACAAAAAGTCAGAGTTTAGTTTAGAGTCAAATTTTTGGAATTGCTGCCAGAAACAGAGGAAGAGTAAAAACCTGGGTGATTGTTTCTCAACTGCATGGCAGGAAATGCCAATCAGTCAATGCAGAATGTAAATCTAAATGATTATGTAAACAATTATACAATTTATTAATGTATTATCAATATATTATGTAATGCAAATTGAATAAATTGCAAAATAGCAATAATAACTCTAAGGTAAGGGTTAATAATCCAGTGTGCTGGAGTACACAGACGTTTCAATCATCCACCCACAGTATGATGTGCTAAAATATTATTAAAATATTAAAATAGGCTCTGCTCTCTCTCTCTCTCTCTCTCTCTCTCTCTCTCTCTCTCTCTCTCTCTCTCGGTAAGAAGTCAATTGAGCGAGTGATGTTTCTGAGGCTCATAAATATGAATGACTGAATGACAAGGAGATGCTGTCCTGTCCCTTCTGCACCTCCGCCGCCTCGTCCCTCTCTCCGCTCTGACAGACTGGAGGAATAAAGTGACAGGTGCAGCCAGGTTATGCTAATTTCGCGCGGTGGATGAGGCCAGGCTAAAGCCCACGACACAGCGACCCAGCTCTCTGTGACAAGCGCCCGCAAACCCAGACGCTGGACTGTGCACTCGCCAAAATAAAGCTGCCAAAAAGAGCTTTTGGATGCCACAGAAGAATCAATTTTCCATGAAGAACCTTCCAGTGGACAAGTTTTTCCTGCGAATTGAGTGTGAAGAACCTTATTATGTTTAAATAACCTCTGTACTGCATAGTTTTCAAGGATTCTTTAGTAAAGACAATAGTTCTACACGGAACAATGAACACTGAAGGTTCTTTGCATGGTGAAAGGGTTAGTTAGTCTGATGACAAATGTGTTGTATAAGCTTCTATATAGAACCTTTTTGAAAAGGGTTCTATATAGCATCAAGAAGAACCTTTTTGGTGCTATACAGAACCATATATAATGCATTCTCTGTCAATCTGAAAAACACTTTCACCGTGCAAAGAACCCTTTAAGAATGTTTGAGTGGAGAACGTTGGTGTTGGGGTGGAGAATGTGGTGTTGGGGTGGAGAATGTTGTGTTGGGGTGGAGAATGTTGGTGTTTGTTGAAGAATGTTGTGTTGGGGTGGAGAATATTGCTGTTTGTTGAAGAATGTTGGTGCTGGGGTGGAGAATGTTGTGTTGGGGTGGAGAATGTTGGTGTTTGTTGAATGTTGGTGTTTGTTGAAGAATGTTGGTGTTTGTTGAAGAATGTTGGTGTTAGGATGGAGAATATTGGTGTTTGTTGAAAAAAGTTGATGTTTGTTAAAGAATGTTGGTGTTTGTTGAACGATGTTGGTGTTGGGGTGGAGAATGATGGTGTTTGTTGAATGTTGGTGTTTGTTGAAAAATGTTGGTGTTGGGGTGGAGAATGTTGATGTTTGTTGAATGTTGGTGTTTGTTGAAGAATGTTGGTGTTGGGGTGGAGAATGTTGGTGTTTGTTGAAGAATGCTGGTGTTGGAGTGGAGAATGTTGGTGTTGAAGAATGTTGGTTTTGGGGTGGAGAATGTTGGTGTTTTTTGAAGAATGTTGGTGTTGAAGTAGAGAATGTTGGTGTTTGGTGAAGAATGTTGGTGTTAGGGTAAAGAATATTGGTGTTGAAGAATGTTGGTGTTGGGGTGGAGAATGTTTTTGTTGAAGAATGTTGGTGTTTGTTAAAGAATGTTAGTGTTTGTTGAAGAATGTTGGTGTTGGTGTGGAGAATGTTGGTGTTTGTTGAAGAATGTTGGTGTTTGTTATAGAATGTTGGTGTTGGTGTGAAGAATGTTGGTGTTGAAGAATGTTGGTGTTTGTGTGGAGAATGTTGGTGTTTGTTGAAGAATTTTGGTGTTTGTTATATAATGTTGGTGTGAAGAATGTTGGTGTTTGTTGAAGAATGTTGGTGTTTGTGTGGAGAATGTTGGTGTTTGTTGAAGAATGTTGTGTTGGGGTGGAGAATATTGCTGTTTGTTGAAGAATGTTGGTGCTGGGGTGGAGAATGTTGTGTTGGGGTGGAGAATGTTGGTGTTTGTTGAATGTTGGTGTTTGTTGAAGAATGTTGGTGTTAGGATGGAGAATATTGGTGTTTGTTGAAAAAAGTTGATGTTTGTTAAAGAATGTTGGTGTTTGTTGAACGATGTTGGTGTTGGGGTGGAGAATGATGGTGTTTGTTGAATGTTGGTGTTTGTTGAAAAATGTTGGTGTTGGGGTGGAGAATGTTGGTGTTTGTTGAAGAATGCTGGTGTTGGAGTGGAGAATGTTGGTGTTGAAGAATGTTGGTTTTGGGGTGGAGAATGTTGGTGTTTTTTGAAGAATGTTGGTGTTGAAGTAGAGAATGTTGGTGTTTGGTGAAGAATGTTGGTGTTAGGGTAAAGAATATTGGTGTTGAAGAATGTTGGTGTTGGGGTGGAGAATGTTTTTGTTGAAGAATGTTGGTGTTTGTTAAAGAATGTTAGTGTTTGTTGAAGAATGTTGGTGTTGGTGTGGAGAATGTTGGTGTTTGTTGAAGAATGTTGGTGTTTGTTATAGAATGTTGGTGTTGGTGTGAAGAATGTTGGTGTTGAAGAATGTTGGTGTTTGTGTGGAGAATGTTGGTGTTTGTTGAAGAATTTTGGTGTTTGTTATATAATGTTGGTGTGAAGAATGTTGGTGTTTGTTGAAGAATGTTGGTGTTTGTGTGGAGAATGTTGGTGTTTGTTGAAGAATGTTGGTGTTGGGGTGGATAATGTGTTTGTTGAAGAATGTTGGTGTTGAAGTAGAGAATGTTGGTGTTTGTTGAAGAATGTTGGTGTTGGGGTGGAGAATGTGTTTGTTGAAGAATGTTGGTGTTTGTTGAAGGATGTTGGTGTTGGGGTGGAGAATGTGTTTGTTGAAGGATGTTGGTGTTGAAGTAGAGAATGATGGTGTTTGGTGAAGAATGTTGGTGTTAGGGTGGAGAATATTGGTGTTGAAGAATGTTGGTGTTATAGAATGTTAGTGTTTGTTGAAGAATGTTGGTGTTGGTGTGTAGAATGTTGGTGTTGAAGAATGTTGGTGTTATAGAATGTTGGTGTTGAAGAATGTTGGTGTTGGTGTGAAGAATGTTGGTGTTGAAGAATGTTGGTGTTGGTGTGGAGAATGTGTTTGTTGAAAAATGTTGGTGTTTGTTGAAGAACGTTAGTGTTTTTAAATGTTGGTATTAGGTGGATAAAAATGGTGTTTGGAGAATGACGTGCTGGGTGGAGCATTATGGTGTTGGAGAATGGTAGTGTTTGTCTGAGAATTTTGGTATTTGGAGAAGAACAACAGTGTTTTTGGGGGGACTGATGGTGCTTGTTGTGGATTTTGTTGCAGAATGTTAGTGTGTGGTGGAGATCACAAGGGATTGCTGGAGAATGGTGGTGTTTGTTGGGGAATGATAGTCTTTGATCGATATTCATGGCCTTTGATGGAAAAACACAGTGTAAAGTATATTCCCATTCATATGTTTGCTTATTTGAAATATAATTTGCCACGTAAACAAACAAACGGTTTCCAGATCATTGGAGAACTTAATGGAGGTTCAATACTTAAATGTAATTTCCAAGTGTGAACAGTCAACATTACCGTAAGTAAAAGGCCACAGTATGGAAACAGTCCAACAGCACAAACATCATGAAGCACAAACACGAATAAACTCATTCAAAAGTGAGAGCGCTCTGCCGAAGCCCGACTGCAAAGGGAAAACAACAGCGAACCGCGAGCCAAGCGCAAAGTAAGAATGACAGTTTCTTCCTGGAACGCTTTATCAGTTTTGCCGTCGCTTCACAATCAGTTGCTGGTTTTCTTTCTGTCGCAGCCCTTTGTTATCAGCCTTCATGCTTTCTTTACTCCATTGTGCTTCACTGATTTGTTCGCCGCCTTCCAGATCTGCTTTTGTGTTTTTTCCGTTTTTTTTTTTTCTTGTCTATTGTCGGCCATCGTAAGTGTCTGAATGTCGGGCTGTTCGAGCTATTTGTAATTGCTTTTATGAGCTTGTACAGCCAGAAGGAATACCCTGCCAAGCTGGGGATCAGGTTTAAATTACAGCTGCGCCATGTGCCGTCCAACAGCCTTCAGTGACTGGACCTGATTTAGGTCATCGTCAAATTATCAAGTGGTTAAAAAGCTCAGTCAGGGCTTTGACCTTTACAAGCCACAGTCATGGCCATTGATAACAAAGCCGTGCTGTAATTTTCTATGAATCATTTCTGACTCGAAGCTCATTGGAATAAGTGGGGGAATTTCAGATTCTCGAATTTGAATCCACATCACGTTTGGGTTTGTAGGCATAAAAGGAGATTTCAAGTGTTAAAATCTTGGTAACACTTTCTTTGAAGGGTGTCTACATAACACATTCATATCACCTCACATAAACACTTCATAACATATACATGAATGCTTCAATCAACATTCATAAACTATACATGTTTTACATGATATTAATATGGACTCCAATGTAATTTTACCGAAAGATGTTTTTCAAAATAAAAGTCCTCATTTTATTTATTATTTCAGTGAAACTCCTCTTTTCTGTTTCTGTTAAACTTAGTTTACGTAACATTTTCCACAATTATGTATAGAGTGTTGAATGAACAGTACATTTTATATATGAATAATTAGCGTAAAAAGCAGAAAGAATAGCATATTGCAAAATAAAAATGCTTGAGAAAAAAAAAATGTAAAAAAAGTTGAAAGTCTAGGCAAAAAGTGTCAAAACACTTTCTGTCCAAAGGGATAAAGCCAGGTCATTTTATGCTGACAGTCCAGAAAAGAGGAGTTTCACTGAAAATAATAAATAAAATGAGGACTTTTATTTTGAAAAAAACATCTTTCGGTAAAACGACATAGTAGTCCATATTAATAGCATGTAAAACATGCATAGTTTATGAATGTTGATTTAAGCATTCATGAACATGTTATGAAGTGTTTATGTGAGGTGATATGAATGTGTTATGTAGACACCCTTCAAAGAAAGTGTTACCGAAATCTTAATTAACAGCTATTGTGTTTACTTTAATTGGCTCCTTGTTTGTAAACAAACTGCATTTTAAGAGAACAAACTCGTGACTTATAAACAGTAATTCATAAAGACTCACAACAGCCAGCGGAACATTAGCAGTAGGAACATCTCTTTCTTTTTCTCTCTGTCTTTTATCTCTCAGTCATTTTTCATTCCTCTTTTTCCATTCTCTCATTCTCTTTTTCTGTCTTCTCTCTCTCTCTCTCGTTGTCTTTTCCTCTCTATATATTTTCCCTTTCTTTTTTCGGTCTTTTATCTCTCGTTCTTTGTATTCTTACTCTTATTCATTGTTTCCTTTCTCTCTCTCTCTCTCTCTTTCTCTCTCTCTTTCTGTATATTTATATATTCTTTCTTTCTCTTTCCTATCTCCTGTATTTTCTTTTTCTTTCTTTTCTTTTTTCTATATTTCTCTTTATCTCTCTTCTCTCACTCCTCTTCTTCTGTTTTCTATTTCGTTCTTTCTCTCTTCCATCTCTTTGCTCAGTTTCTTTCTCTCTACAGTCTCTATCAATCTAACTCTATCTAACTCTATATTATTCTCTGTCTTCCTCCTCCTCTCTCTTTCTCTCTCTCTCTCTCTCTCTCTCTCTCTCTCTCTTCATCGTCTCTCTCTCTCTTTCTCTCTCTCTCTCTCTTTTTAACCTATATCATTCTCTTTCTCTAGCTCTGTCTGTTTTCTCCATGCTGTATTTCTTTCTCTCTTTCATTTCATTCTCTACCTCTCCTCTCACTCCCTCCTTCTTATTCACTCTTTTCTTTTTCTCTGTTTCTGTCTTCTCTGTTTCATCCTCCCTTTATCTCACTGTCATTTCTCTCTCTTTCTCTCTCTCTCTCCTCTCTCTCTCTCTCTCTCTCTCTCCTCCTTTACTCTCTTTTCTGTCTTTCGTCCTCTCTCTCTTTCACTCTGTATCTACCTCTCTTTCTCTCTTTGTAGCTCCTCTCTCATTCTCTCTCTCTCTCTTCTCTCCACATTAAATAAACAGATACATTAAATCTTCTCTCCATATTAAATAAACAGATATTAATGCATTTACACAAACACAAACACTGACAAACACAAATAACGAAACAAGTAAACACGCAAACTGTGACCCGACCAGCCAAACACAGACGACTCGTCTGTTTACGTCTCTGAACTTTTAACTGGACGTGACGCAGGACGAACACAGTCAGCAGTCAGGGCGGAATATTCTGGGAAACGTCCAAACCGCCGAGCTGAGCCGCTCTGATCCCGCGCGCTAATCCCAGGCTGTGTTAGCAGAGCATTCGGAGAGTGTCTGGAGTAAATAAACAGCCCAGAGGAGCCCCAGCATGGCGGCCCCTCTCTCCCTGACCCCATCTGGCCCTTCCTGAGGCCAGAACCTTAAAGCCCTAATGGAATCCCTGCCTGCTCCGGAGCAGCTCTCCTAATGCAATCTTTAAGAGGCTTTTTCCACATCGGACTGAGTCAGGAGTCCGGCCAGCTCGCCAGGCGGGACGGAGAGAGAAAGAGAGAGAAGGAAAACCCTGAGGTCCAGAGAAAACACGGCGAGACAGGAAGGAGAGAGAAAGATACAAATGGACGCCAACATCAGGGCCTGAGTGTTACGGTCATTTGAAGAATGCTAATGGGTTTTTTCTGAAGAATGAAGGTGTTAGTTTGGGGAGTCAAGGTGTTTGATGAATGACAGTGTTTGGGGAATGATGGTGTTTGGGAAATGATGGTGTTTGGTGGAGAATGATGGTGACTTGATGGAGAATGACTGTGTTTCGGGAATGATGGTGTTTGGTGGAGAATGACTGTGATTTGATGAAGAATGATGGTGTTTGGGGAATGATGGTGTTTGGTGGAGAATGATGGTGAATTGATGAAGAATGATGGTGTTTGGGGAATGATGGTGTTTGGTGGAGAATGATGGTGATTTGATGGACAGTATTAGTGTTTGGTGGAAAATCATGGTGTTTGGGAAATGATGGTGTTTGGTGGAGAATGATGGTGAATTGATGAAGAATGAATGTGTTTGGTGGAGAATGATGGTGAATTGATGAAGAATGACGATGTTTGGTGGAGAATGATTGTGATTTGATGGACAGTATTAGTGTTTGGTGGAAAATCATGGTGTTTGGGAAATGATGGTGTTTGGTGGAGAATGATGGTGAATTGATGAAGAATGATGGTGTGTGGGGAATGATGTCTGGTGGAGAATGATGGTGATTTGATGGAGAATGACTGTGTTTGGGAAATGATGGTGTTTGGTGGAGAATAATAGTGATTTGATGAAGAATGATGGTGTTTGGGAAATGATGGTGTTTGGTGGAGAATGATGGTGATTTGATAGAGAATGTCAGTGTTTGGGGAATGGTGGTGTTTGGTGGAGAATAATAGTGATTTGATGAAGAATGATGGTGTTTGGGGAATGATGGTGTTTGGTGGAGAATGATGGTGATTTGATGGACAGTATTAGTGTGTTGGTGGAAAATCATGTGTTTTGGGAAATGATGGTGTTTGGTGGAGAATGATGGTGAATTGATGAAGAATGAATGTGTTTAGTGGAGAATGATGGTGAATTGATGAAGAATGACGGTGTTTGGGGAATGATGGTGTTTGGTGGAGAATGATGGTGAATTGATGAAGAATGATGGTGTTTGGGGAATGATGGTGTTTGGTGGAGAATGATTGTGATTTGATGGACAGTATTAGTGTTTGGTGGAAAATCATGGTGTTTGGGAAATGATGGTGTTTGGTGGAGAATGATGGTGAATTGATGAAGAATGATGGTGTGTGGGGAATGATGTCTGGTGGAGAATGATGGTGATTTGATGGAGAATGACTGTGTTTGGGGAAATGATGGTGTTTGGTGGAGAGAATGATGGTGATTGATAGAGAATGTCAGTGTTTGGGGAATGGTGGTGTTTGGTGGAGAATAATGGTGATTTGATGAAGAATGATGGTGTTTGGGGAATGATGGTGTTTGGTGGAGAATGATGGTGAATTGATGAAGAATGAATGTGTTTGGTGGAGAATGATGGTGAATTGATGAAGAATGATGGTGTTTGGGGAATGATGGTGTTTGGTGGAGAATGATGGTGATTTGATGGACAGTATTAGTGTTTGGTGGAAAATCATGGTGTTTGGGAAATGATGGTGTTTGGTGGAGAATGATTGTGATTTGATGAAGAATGGCAGTGTTTGGGGAATGGTGGTGTTTGGTGGAGAATGATGGTGAATTGATGAAGAATGATGGTGTGTGGGGAATGATGTCTGGTGGAGAATGATGGTGATTTGATGGAGAATGACTGTGTTTCGGGAATGATGGTGTTTGGTGGAAAATGATGGTGACTTGATGGAGAATGACTGTGTTTCGGGAATGATGGTGTTTGGTGGAGAATGACTGTGATTTGATGAAGAATGATGGTGTTTGGGGGAATGATGGTGTTGGGAATGATGGTGTTTGGTGGAGAATGATGGTGAATGATGAAGAAATGATGGTGTTTGGGGGAATGATGGTGTTTGGGGAATGATGGTGTTTGGTGGAGAATGATGGTGAATTGATGAAGAATGATGGTGTTTGGGGAATGATGTGTGTTTGGTGGAGGAGACGATGGTGATTGGATGGACAGTATAGTGTTTGGTGGAAAATCATGGTGTTTGGGAAATGATGGTGTTTGGTGGAGAATGATGGTGAATGATGAAGAATGAATGTGTTTGGTGGGAGAATGATGGTGAAATTGATGAGAATGACGGTGTTTGGGGAATGATGGTGTTTGGTGGAGAATGATTGTGATTTGATGGACAGTATTAGTGTTTGGTGGAAAATCATGGTGTTGTTGGGAAATGATGGTGTTTGGTGGAGAATGATGGTGAATTGATGCAAGAATGATGGTGTGTGGGACTGATGTCTGGTGGGAGATGATGGTGATTTGATGGAGAATGACTGTGTTTGGGAAATGATGGTGTTTGGTGGAGAATGATGGTGATTTGATAGAGAATGTCAGTGTTTGGGGAATGGTGGTGTTTGGTGGAGAATAATGGTGATTTGATGAAGAATGATGGTGTTTGGGGATGATGGTGTTTGGTGGTAGAATGATGGTGAATTGATGAAGAATGAATGTGTTTGGTGGAGATGATGGTGAATTGATGAAGAATGATGGTGTTTGGGGAATGATGGTGTGTTTGGTGGAGAATGATGGTGATTGATGGACAGTAATTAGTGTTTGGTGGAAAATCATGGTGTTTGGGAAATGAAATGGTGTTTGGTGGAGAATGATTGTGATTTGATGAAGAATGGCAGTGTTTGGGGAATGGTGGTGTTGTTGGTGGAGAATGATGGGTGAATTGATGAAGAATGATGGTGTTGGGGGAATGATGGTGTTTGGGGAATGATGGTGTTGGTGAAGAATGATGGTGAATTAATGAAGAATGATGGTTGTTTGGGGGGAATGATGGTGTTTGGGGAATGATGGTGTTTGGTGGAGAATGATGGTGAATTGATGAAGAATGATGGTGTTTGGGGAATGATGGTGTTTGGTGGAGAATGATGGTGATTTGATGGACAGTAATTCAGTGTTTAGTGGAAAATCATGGTGTTTGGGAAATGATGGTTGGTTAGTGGAGAATGATGGTGGATTGATGAAGAATGAATGTGTTTGGTGGAGAATGATGGTGAATTGATGAAGAATGACGGTGTTTGGGGAATGATGGTGTTTGGTGGAGAATGATGGTGAATTGATGAAAAATGACGGTGTTTGGGGAATGATGGTGTTTGGTGGAGAATGATTGTGATTTGATGGACAGTATAGTGTTTTGGTGGAAAATCATGTGTTTGGGAAGATGATGGTGTTTGGGTGGAGAATGATGTGAATTGATGAAGGAATGATGGTGGTGTGTGGGAATGATGTCTGGTGGAGAATGATGGTGATTTGATGGAGAATGACCTGTGTTGGGAAATGATGGTGTTGGTGGAGAATGATGGTGATTGATAGAGAATGTCAGTGTTTGGGGAATGGTGGTGTTTGGGTGGAGAATAATGGTGATTTTGATGAAAGAATGATGGTGTTTGGGGAATGAATGTGTTTGGTGGAGAATGATGGTGAAATTGATGAAGATGCATGTGTTTTGGTGGAGAATGATGGTGAATTGATGAAGAATGATGGTGTTTGGGGAATGATGGTGTTGGTGGAGATGATGGTGATTTGATGGACAGTATTAGTGTTTGGTGGAAAATCATGGTGTTTGGGAATGATGGTGTTTGGTGGAGAATGATTGTGATTTGATAAGGAATGGCAGGTGTTGGGGAAATGGTGGTGTTTGGTGGAGAATGATGGGTGAATTGATGAAGAATGATGGTGTGTGGGGAATGATGTTTCTGGTGGAGAATGATTTGGTGATTGATGGAGAATGACTGTGTTTCGGGAATGATGGTGTTTGTGGATAATGATGGTGACTTGATGGAGAATGACTGTGTTTGGGGAATGATGGGTGTTTGGTGGAGAATGACTGTGATTTGATGAAGATGATGGTGGTTTGGGGGATGAATGGTGTTTGGGGAATGATGGTGTTTGGGTGGAGAAATGATGGTGAATTGATGAAGAATGATGGTGTTTGGGGGAATGATGGTGTTTGGGGAATGATGGTGTTTGGTGGAGAATGATGGTGAATTGATGAAGAATGATGGTGTTTGGGGAATGATGGTGTTTGGTGAGAGAATGATGGTGATTTGATGGACAGTATTAGTGTTTGGTGGAAAATCATGGTGTTTGGGAAATGATGGTGTTTGGTGGAGAATGATGGTGAATTGATGAAGAATGATGGTGTGTGGGGAATGATGTCTGGTGGAGAATGATGGTGATTTGATGGAGAATGACTGTGTTTCGGGAATGATGGTGTTTGGTGGAAAATGATGGTGACTTGATGGAGAATGACTGTGTTTCGGGAATGATGGTGTTTGGTGGAGAATGACTGTGATTTGATGAAGAATGATGGTGTTTGGGGGAATGATGGTGTTTGGGGAATGATGGTGTTTGGTGAAGAATGATGGTGAATTGATGAAGAATGATGGTGTTTGGGGGAATGATGGTGTTTGGGGAATGATGGTGTTTGGTGGAGAATGATGGTGATCTGATGGACAGTATTAGTGTTTGGTGGAAAATCATGGTGTTTGGGGAATGATGGTGTTTGGTGGAGAATGATTGTGATTTGATGAAGAATGGCAGTGTTTGGGGAATGGTGGTGTTTGGTGGAGAATGATGGTGAATTGATGAAGAATGATGGTGTGTGGGGAATGATGTTTCTGGTGGAGAATTTTGGTGATTTGATGGAGAATGACTGTGTTTGGGAAATGATGGTGTTTTGTGGAGAATAATGGTAATTTCATGAAGAATGATGGTGTGTGGGGAATGATGGTGTTTGGTGGAGAATCATGGTGATTTGATGGAGAATGACTGTTTGGGAAGTGATGGTGTTTGGTGGAGAATAATGGTGATTTGATGAAGAATGACGGTGTTTGGGGAATGATGGTGTTTGGTGGAGAATGATGGTGATTTGATGGACAGTATTAGTGTTTGGTGGAAAATCATGGTGTTTGGGAAATGATGGTGTTTGGTGGAGAATGATGGTGAATTGATGAAGAATGATGGTGTGTGGGGAATGATGTCTGGTGGAGAATGATGGTGATTTGATGGAGAATGACTGTGTTTCGGGAATGATGGTGTTTGGTGGAAAATGATGGTGACTTGATGGAGAATGACTGTGTTTCGGGAATGATGGTGTTTGGTGGAGAATGACTGTGATTTGATGAAGAATGATGGTGTTTGGGGGAATGATGGTGTTTGGGGAATGATGGTGTTTGGTGGAGAATGATGGTGAATTGATGAAGAATGATGGTGTTTGGGGGAATGATGGTGTTTGGGGAATGATGGTGTTTGGTGGAGAATGATGGTGAATTGATGAAGAATGATGGTGTTTGGGGAATGATGGTGTTTGGTGGAGAACGATGGTGATTTGATGGACAGTATTAGTGTTTGGTGGAAAATCATGGTGTTTGGGAAATGATGGTGTTTGGTGGAGAATGATGGTGAATTGATGAAGAATGAATGTGTTTGGTGGAGAATGATGGTGAATTGATGAAGAATGACGGTGTTTGGGGAATGATGGTGTTTGGTGGAGAATGATTGTGATTTGATGGACAGTATTAGTGTTTGGTGGAAAATCATGGTGTTTGGGAAATGATGGTGTTTGGTGGAGAATGATGGTGAATTGATGAAGAATGATGGTGTGTGGGGAATGATGTCTGGTGGAGAATGATGGTGATTTGATGGAGAATGACTGTGTTTGGGAAATGATGGTGTTTGGTGGAGAATGATGGTGATTTGATAGAGAATGTCAGTGTTTGGGGAATGGTGGTGTTTGGTGAAGAATAATAGTGATTTGATGAAGAATGATGGTGTTTGGGGAATGATGGTGTTTGGTGGAGAATGATAGTGAACTGATGAAGAATGAATGTGTTTGGTGGAGAATGATGGTGAATTGATGAAGAATGATGGTGTTTGGGGAATGATGGTGTTTGGTGGAGAATGATGGTGATTTGATGGACAGTATTAGTGTTTGGTGGAAAATCATGGTGTTTGGGAAATGATGGTGTTTGGTGGAGAATGATTGTGATTTGATGAAGAATGGCAGTGTTTGGGGAATGGTGGTGTTTGGTGGAGAATGATGGTGAATTGATGAAGAATGATGGTGTGTGGGGAATGATGTTTCTGGTGGAGAATGATGGTGATTTGATGGAGAATGACTGTGTTTCGGGAATGATGGTGTTTGGTGGAAAATGATGGTGACTTGATGGAGAATGACTGTGTTTCGGGAATGATGGTGTTTGGTGGAGAATGACTGATTTGATGAAGAATGATGGTGTTTGGGGGAATGATGGTGTTTGGGGAATGATGGTGTTTGGTGGAGAATGATGGTGAATTGATGAAGAATGATGGTGTTTGGGGGAATGATGGTGTTTGGGGAATGATGGTGTTTGGTGGAGAATGATGGTGAATTGATGAAGAATGATGGTGTTTGGTGGAGAATGATGGTGATTTGATGGACAGTATTAGTGTTTGGTGGAAAATCATGGTGTTTGGGAAATGATGGTGTTTGGTGGAGAATGATGGTGAATTGATGAAGAATGAATGTGTTTAGTGGAGAATGATGGTGAATTGATGAAGAATGATGGTGTTTGGGGAATGATGGTGTTTGGTGGAGAATGATTGTGATTTGATGGACAGTATTAGTGTTTGGTGGAAAATCATGGTGTTTGGGAAATGATGGTGTTTGGTGGAGAATGATGGTGAATTGATGAAGAATGATGGTGTGTGGGGAATGATGTCTGGTGGAGAATGATGGTGATTTGATGGAGAATGACTGTGTTTGGGAAATGATGGTGTTTGGTGGAGAATGATGGTGATTTGATAGAGAATGTCAGTGTTTGGGGAATGGTGGTGTTTGGTGGAGAATAATGGTGATTTGATGAAGAATGATGGTGTTTGGGGAATGATGGTGTTTGGTGGAGAATGATGGTGAATTGATGAAGAATGAATGTGTTTGGTGGAGAATGATGGTGAATTGATGAAGAATGATGGTGTTTGGGGAATGATGGTGTTTGGTGGAGAATGATGGTGATTTGATGGACAGTATTAGTGTTTGGTGGAAAATCATGGTGTTTGGGAAATGATGGTGTTTGGTGGAGAATGATTGTGATTTGATGAAGAATGGCAGTGTTTGGGGAATGGTGGTGTTTGGTGGAGAATGATGGTGAATTGATGAAGAATGATGGTGTGTGGGGAATGATGTTTCTGGTGGAGAATGATGGTGATTTGATGGAGAATGACTGTGTTTCGGGAATGATGGTGTTTGGTGGAAAATGATGGTGACTTGATGGAGAATGACTGTGTTTCGGGAATGATGGTGTTTGGTGGAGAATGACTGTGATTTGATGAAGAATGATGGTGTTTGGGGGAATGATGGTGTTTGGGGAATGATGGTGTTTGGTGGAGAATGATGGTGAATTGATGAAGAATGATGGTGTTTGGGGGAATGATGGTGTTTGGGGAATGATGGTATTTGGTGGAGAATGATGGTGAATTGATGAAGAATGATGGTGTTTGGGGAATGATGGTGTTTGGTGGAGAATGATGGTGATTTGATGGACAGTATTAGTGTTTGGTGGAAAATCATGATGTTTGGGAAATGATGGTGTTTGGTGGAGAATGATGGTGAATTGATGAAGAATGATGGTGTGGGGAATGATGTTGGTGGAGAATGATGGTGAATTGATGGAGAATGACTGTGTTTCGGGAATGATGGTGTTTGGTGGAAAATGATGGTGACTTGATGGAGAATGACTGTGTTTCGGGAATGATGGTGTTTGGTGGAGAATGATGGTGATTTGATGAAGAATGATGGTGTTTGGGGGAATGATGGTGTTTGGGGAGAATGATGGTGTTTGATGGAGAATGATGGTGAATTGGTGGATAATGATGGTGATTTGATGAGAATGATGGTGTTTGGGGAATGATGGTGTTTGGTGGAGAATGATGGTGAATTGATGGACAGAATGAGGTGTTTGGGGAAAATGATGGTGTTTGGGGAGAATGATGGTGTTTGGTGGACAGTATTAGTGATTTGATGGAAAATGCATGGTGTTTGGGAATGATGGTGTTTGGTGGAGAATGATGGTGAATTGATGAAGAATGATGGTGTGTGGGGAATGATGTCTGGTGGAGAATGATGGTGATTTGATGGAGAATGACTGTGTTTGGGAAATGATGGTGTTTGGTGGAGAATGATGGTGATTTGATGAAGAATGATGGTGTTTGGGGAATGATGGTGTTTGGTGGAGAATGATGGTGATTGATGGAGATGACTGTGGGAATGATGTGTTTGGTGGATAGTGATGGTGAATTGATGAAGAATGATGGTGTTTGGGGAATGATGGTGTTTGGTGGAGAATGATGGTGATCTGATGGACAGTATTAGTGTTTGGTGGAAAATCATGGTGTTTGGGAAATGATGGTGTTTGGTGGAGAATGATTGTGATTTGATGAAGAATGGCAGTGTTTGGGGAATGGTGGTGTTTGGTGGAGAATGATGGTGAATTGATGAAGAATGATGGTGTGTGGGGAATGATGTTTCTGGTGGAGAATGTTGGTGATTTGATGGAGAATGACTGTGTTTGGGAAATGATGGTGTTTGGTGGAGAATAATGGTGATTTGATGAAGAATGATGGTGTGTGGGGAATGATGGTGTTTGGTGGAGAATCATGGTGATTTGATGGAGAATGACTGTTTGGGAAATGATGGTGTTTGGTGGAGAATAATGGTGATTTGATGAAGAATGATGGTGTTTGGGGAATGATGGTGTTTGGTGGAGAATGACTGTGATTTGATGGACAGTATTAGTGTTTGGTGGAAAATCATGGTGTTTGGGGAATGATGGTGTTTGGTGGACAATAATGGTGATTTGATGGAGAATACTGATGTTTGATTATATGATGGTGTTTGGGGAATTATGGTGTTTCTTGGCAAATGTTGCTGTTTGGTGAAGCAGTACGGTGTTGTAATTGAAGAATGATTCTGTGTTAAAGAATATTGGTGTTTGGCTGGGGAATCTAATCTAAGACGTGATCCAGCTAATTAAGTGGACTGATGATCTGGGAAGGACACGTTTGGTGTTAGGTTAGGAGTAGTGCTGACTACTGCAGGACAATAGCTCTCCAGAGGCAAGGTTGGTGACCACTGGGTTAGAGAATGTAAGTGTTTGACTGGGCAGTGATAGTGTTTAGTTGAAGAATGTTGGTGTTTGGTTTAGAATGACAGTTGATATGGATGTTGGTTGGAAAATTACAGTGTTTATTGGGAAAAATGGCAACTTTCTGGAAAATATTGGCTGAATTCTTTTGGGTGGAGAATAGCAGAACATAGTAATCGAATGTACTAATAATACACTTTTAAAAAGAATGGTGAATGAACGCTCAGTGAACCATGTGCATGCTTAAAAGTGATGATTAAAGCGTTCTTTGCATAGTGAAGAGCTCTTCAGATTGATGGACAATGTGCTGTAGATGGTTCTATATAGCAACAAAAAGGTAATAGTAGCAGAATCCTCTTTGGTGCTATACATGCAATAATTAAACACTATTGGAGCTGAGATGTGATATTAAGAGGCTTTTCTCTGTCAAAGTCCAGGACAAACTGGACAAAAGGAGCACAGCAGAGACAGCGAGAGAGAGAAAAAAACGTAGAGAGGAAAGAAAACATGATATGAGAGGTGAGAGAGAGAGGGCAGAGAGAGAGAGAGGGTGAGAGAAAGCGAGCGAGATGGAGAGTGGAGACAGAGAGAAAGTGAAACGCTTCTGAAAATGGTAACAAACGTCGGGTTTCAAGTGCGACGGTCATTTAAATGCTGCAGGAGGTTTTCTCCACAGTCTGTCATGCATCTTTCAGCACCACGCTCAAACTGTCCAGCCGCGGTAGCCGACAGGCCGCAACCTGAGCTCCTCACACCTGCGCACCTGTGAACACAAGCGCTCCGGCGCATCTGTTCCACTTTTATGTGTCAGGCCAGAGTGGAGCTTTTGTATTCAGATTCACGCTGCATCTGTCTGCTCTGTCTGCTCTGCCTCCCTGCCATGGTTTTAATATGTTAATCCTCTCGGTTCCTCCTGCTTAAAAAGAGCTTCATTTAAACTTTGGTTACAGAGAGCGAACCAACAAAACCAGGGCCACAAAAGTGGGAGGTAGTGGGGCGAGCCCCCACCAATGATGAAAAGATCTGATTTCTAAATCAGGCTAAAACAAATCAAACGAAAGCAGAAAACGCATTCACAGAGAAACTTCTAATCAGTGCAATAACTCCTCTAGAGGGCGGCGCTGAGCAACGTTTATTTATTAGACGTTTGTTAATGACGCCTTTAGAGGGCGGCGCTGAGCAACGTTTATTTATTAGACGTTTGTTAATGACGCCTTTAGAGGGCGGCGCTGAGCGGCGTTTATTTATTAGACGTTTGTTAATGACGCCTTTAGAGGGCGGCGCTGAGCGATGTTTATTTATTAGACATTTGTTAAAGACGCCTTTAGAGGGCGGCGCTGAGCGATGTTTGTTTATTTGGTGGTTGTTAATGACGCCTTTAGAGGGCGGCGCTGAGCGATGTTTGTTTATTTGGTGGCTGTTAATGACGCCTTTAGAGGGCGGCGCTGAGCGACGTTTGTTTTTTTGATGTTTGTTAATGACGCCTTTAGAGGGCGGCGCTGAGCGACGTTTGTTTTTTTGATGTTTGTTAATGACGCCTTTAGAGGGCGGCGCTGAGCGACGTTTGTTTATTTGATGTCTGTTAATGACGCCTTTAGAGGGCGGCGCTGAGCGACGTTTGTTTATTTGGTGGTTGTTAATGACGCCTTTAGAGGGCGGCGCTGAGCGACGTTTGTTTATTTGGTGGTTGTTAATGACGCCTTTAGAGGGCGGCGTTGAGTGAAATAAAACATAAAATATAAAATGTGCCAGACCTTTTGCACAGACCACATTTTATGCTTTGTTGTTTGTTAAATTCAATAGTCAGTAATTGTGGACGATGTGTTAGTCCTTATTTTCATGGAAGTTGACCAGAGGTGCCAAAACTTTTGAACTTTTGCATACAACAGCCAATTTCTGTATAATATATATATATATATATATATATATATATATATATATATATATATATACATACACACAGAACAAAAAAGAACAAACTTTATGCTATAAAAAACAAAAAAATACATAAATAAAATAAAATAATAGTAAATATAAATTCACAATGAAAATTACCAAAAAATTTAAACAATGTAAAAATTTAAAGCAAAAACTTTATTCTGTTTTTTTTTTTAGGAAATTGAAACAATAAAATACATAAATTAAAAAATAATAATAATAAAAAAAAAGGTAAACTGGTCACCAAAATAAAAGTGCGGTGTTTTCAGGAATCTCTCAATAATCCTGATCATTATAATTATGAATCCTGATTTATAACTGTTATCTATAACCACGGTCTAAATTCAGTCTTCATGCTGCTGTTGTATCTGTACACAGCTCACATCTGTACTGCAGGTCTGATTGGGCTAAACGATGGTGGTGATGTTCTCTCTCAGGGCCTCCGAGCTGAACTCGACCCCTCAGGCGTTTCCCGAGGCCCATCCGGGCCAAACGCGCCGACCAGGCCGTCCTGCGGTGACCCGCTCGCCACGGCCTTATGCAAACACACTCCAGCCTGAACGTGCCTCCGCCGGCGCGAGTGACGCGTCATCTTTATTCATGGCGCCGTGCGTAATTAAAGCGGCTCTTCTGGACCTCCTCTGGAAAGCTAGCAAATTAGCCCTGACCTGATTCCGCTCGCGGTTGCCCATGGCAGCGCAGGCTGATGCAACGCAGAGCAGGAGAGAAGAAGGCTGTTATTTAAAAGTGACGCCGACGTGGAGAGACACTCCGGTCCCAGCGCTCGCACGTTCTCATCAGAACACACTAAACATAACCCGGGCCTACAGGACCGTAGTGGAAACACTGCTTCACACCACAGTCGGAACCGCTCGGCTGCACAGCTGACACTGACCATATGACTTAATAACGACACAGTGTTCACAGAAACATAGGCACTCTGAAAAAGACGGTTCTTCAAGGGTTCTTTAGTAAAGGAATAAAGACAACTCTATATTTTTAAAGCACTTCATACTTAAGTGGCTGTTTACATGGTAAATTGGTTCTACAGACTGATGGAGAACGTGTTGTATATAGTTCCATACAGAACCTTTTTGAACACGGTTCTAGATAGCACCAAAAAGGATGCTATTATATGCAAGCTTGATATCGTAACAGTACAACAACCCTATACAGAACCATATCCAACATATTGTCCATCAATCCAAAGAACTATTTCACCATGCAAAGAACCACTTAAACGTGAAATGGTTCTATATAGAACGTATGGTTTTGAATAGAACCTTTGCCATTACTAAAGGACCACCAAAGAACCCTCTGTTTAAAAACAGTAAAAATAAAAAGCATTACTAAGTTATAAACATGCACTTCTAAAAAGATGGTTCTACAAGGGTTCCTTAGTAAAAGAATAAAGGCATTTCTACACAGAACTATTGCATAATTAAAGGGCTCTTCTGGTGAAATGGTTCTTCAAGTTGATGGAGAATTTGTTGTATATGGCTCTATAGACAACCTTTTATGAAAATGGTTCTAAATAGCACCAAAAATGGTTCTACTATTGTATACAAGCTTGATATCTTAACAGTACTACAACCCTTTGGTGCTATATAGAACCATATACAACACGTTCCCCATCAATCTGAAGAACAATTTCACTATGCAAAGAACCTTGAAATTTAACCATTAAAGGGTTCTAGATAGAACTCATGGCTCTCAGTAGAACCACTGCCATTACTAAAGAACCCTCAAATAAGCATGCACTTTTAAAAAAGATAGTTCTTCAAGGGTTCTTTAGTAAAGACAATGGTTCTGTATAGAGCTATGAACACCCAAAGAACCATTTCATGCTTAGAGTGTTCTTTGCATTGTGAAATTGTTCTTAAGTTTCATGGAGAATATGTTGTATAAGACTCTACATAGAACCAAAAAGAGTTCTTCCTGTTGCTACAAGCTTGACATCGAAAGAATACCAATACCCTTTTTGGTGCTATATAGAACCATTTTCATGATGCAAAGAATTATTTAAGCATGAAACGATTCTATATAGAACTCATGTTTCCATAAACAACCATTCTCTTTAGCAAGGAACCCTTGAAGAACCATATTTTTTAAGAGTATAATATTAAAAAGACGGCTCTTCGAGGGTTCTTCAGTAAAGACAAGGGTTTTACACAGAATCATGAACACCTGAAGAACCATTTGCATGCTTAAAAACATTTGTATTGTAAAATGGTTCTTCAGATTGATGGAGAATGTGTTGTATATGGTTCTATCTAGCACCAAAAAAGGTTTTTCTAACGGTACAAGCTTAACATCATAACAATAGCCGAACCTATGTTGGATCTATAGAACCATATACAACACATTATCCATCAATCTGAAGAACCATTTTACCGTGCAAAGAGCCAGTTAAGCATGAAATGGTTCTATATGGAACTAATTATTCTAAATAGAACCATTCCCTTTACAAAAGAACCCCTGAAGAACCATCTTTTTTAAGAGTGTTGACAAAGAGATGACCCTTCATTTGTTTAGCTTCCATGAAAAACAGATACTGAGTACAATTATTCACTTTTTAGCATCAATAAAAACATATTTCATAGAAAACTATGCAAGTCTCAACAACTACACTCTTAAAACGATGGTTCTTAAAGGGTTCTTTAGTAAAGAACATGGTTCTTTATAGGAACATGAACACTCATAGAACCATTTCCATGATTTAAAGTTTCTTTGCACCATGAAAACGTTCTTTAGAATGTGTAATAGATGGTTCTATGTTTTTCAAAAGGGTTCTATACAGCACCCAAAAGGGTTCTTCTATTGTTATGATGTCAAACTTGTAACAATAGGAGAACCTTTTTGGGTGCTATATAGAACCATTTTCAAAAAGACTATACAGAACCATCTACAGCACCTGATGGTATCTGTAACGAACCATGTTCTTTGCTAAAAAGAACCCTAAGGAACCGTCTTTTTTAAGAGTAACTCTACCTTTATTCCAGCTTCCGTTCTTTTCAGGAGACTCACTTTCAGCTCCTCAAAGAATCTGCAGACACACCTCCAAAGTTCAGTCTTAGAAGCTGGTTGATCATTTTCTGAAGTAATCAAACACATTCAGTGATGTTGAGGTCTGGACTCTGGGGTGGTCAGTCCATTGTTCAGCTTCTTTGTTTGATGTGTCCGTCTCCTTTTCTCAGTGAGGTTCTTCTTGATCAGCTACACATCCTTTCAGACCCACAGCGCTGAGTCGTCTTCTCACAGTGGAAGGATGGACAGAAACACCTGTGGATGTTTTCAGATCTGAAGCAGCTTGATTTTCTCCTCTCTCTCAGAGATGAAAGCTTTAAGTGCTGTTTATCTGATGGGGACAGTTTTGGGGTCGACCAGGTCTTCCAGGTGGTTGTTAGAAGGCCCATTTTCTCTGTAGCTTTAAATCAGATTTTGAACTCCAGTTTTGGAAACTCCAGTTTGAATTTCTCCTTCATTAAACATGGAAATGAAACAAATGAAGGGTCTCTAACTTTTACACAGTGCTGCATATCTCTAATCGTTTAAATAATTCTGCTCGTTATGGTTATTGTGCTGGATTTGAGGACAAAAATCTGTGCAATCATTAATACACAGCTGAATGTACAGTCTGTACTAAAGTATAATTGAATATTCAGTGTGGCGCATATTTGCATAAATGAATAATATTATAAAAACAGCTAATTTATCAAAGACTTATTATATCAACAAGCTAATTTATCTACCAGCGCAGTAAGATCACTTTGTTAAAAGTCCTTAAAACAAATGAAGATGTCTATAAATGGGGCACAAAATCGTATTATATTCATACAACAGTCTTATAATTAGAAATATTACATAGATTTCTTACTTTTAAAGAGGGATTCTTCAAATTTTTCCAAAATTTCAACATAATTGAGTGTAAACAGAGAGATTCAGAGTGGTTTGGTATGAAATGGTTCAGATGTCTTTACAGTGGTGGTGATAGGAACCAGGGGTCGCCATGACTACAACACAAATATAGACATTTTATTTACTATCCAGAACCACCAGTGAACCTACACGAGTCTTCTGAGTTTATATGGAATGTTGATGATGGAAAATAGTGGACAAATCTGAAATAATAAGTTTTCTTAGGGGACTATTTTGCCTCACAGCGCCCTGCATATTGTGTATCCCTCCACCATGAATGGAGTTTATTCTCTAAACTATCATAAAACAGTGTCTCAGTCATCAGGCAGTGAATTCATAACCATTTCCTGTAGTAACTTTCTGTGAGGGAGCTTTTAGAGGTGGACGTCTGGTTCCTATCACCACCGCTGTGAACAGTTAATTGAGTGGTCAGAGCTGCTCTTGGCTGGACATTTTTGGTTGGTGGACCCTTGCAGTGAAGCATTATTTAATTCATGCATGCTTTTTCATTTATTCCTTCTTTAATTATTTAGTCATAAATCCATCTCAGATTTATTCACTCTGTTCAAACTCCATTATAGCTTTTCATTATCCGGCAGCAAATTTATTTTGATCTGATTTTTTTTTCTTTTTTCTCTGTAGACCTGTTTTATTGATCCTTATAGACTAAGTTTGCTAAATAATTTTACTTTAGATTTTTTGGGGGTTTAGAGGGGGAATTGGATTGATTTTTCTGCATAATTAAATGGATAAGATGTAAACATTGTCATTCAGAGTGGGTTGAAGTTCTATAGAAACTTACCGAGTCAGAACTGTTCACAGTGGTGGTGATAGGAACCAGACGTCCACCTCTAAAAGCTCCCTCACAGAAAGTTACTACATGAAATGGTTATGAATTCACTGTCTGATGACTGAGACACTGTTTTATGATAGTTTAGAGAACTTAAACTCCATTCATGGTGGAGGGATACACAATATGCAGGGTGCTGTGAGGCAAAATAGTCCCCAAAGAAAACTTATTATTTCAGATTTTCCACTATTTTCCATCATCAACATTCCATATAAATTCAGAGGACTCGTGTAGGTTCACTGGTGGTTTAGGATAATAAATAAAATGACCCCTGGTTCCTATCACCACCATTGGTGGGCGGGGCTAAACTGATGCAGGCTGAATGGGCTGATATATGGATGATTCTGCTGAACTGGTTCAAAGTCAGAAACTCATTTGGGACTTTTAACTGATCTTAGACTTTAGACTAAAACCCTTTTCTCTGAGTGACTCTAAACTTTAATTATGTTTATTTTATTAAAACTAATGATTGAACATTCAAAAAATCATAACTCTACCAAACTTCACTAAATGTTTCAGTAGTGACTGTTTTGGTGACAATTTTAGCTCATTTTGAGCTCAGAAACTCCAGCAAACACAACTTTGAACAGCTGTTCACACAGAAAATCATCAGATTTTACAATAAAACACTAAAAAGTTCTGAACTGCAGAAAATACGACGATTCTTAATGTTCCACACTGATTTTCAGACTTTGGGACACATTTACTTCAAAACAATGGGATCTAACTGCTCACCATGTGGCCATGAGGGACAGGGATGCAGCAATACTTCCTGCTGTAAAATGCAGGGGCGTGGCTAAATTAGGCTGCACCTACAGGCTAAAGCAGTGTTCTGGTAGTGACCTGAAAATTTGGGACAGTATTTTTAGAATAAAGTTTTTAATTTAAAATTAAACTCATTATTAATCTATATCAACTCCAATTAAATAGAAATCAAAAATATATATTTTTTAAAAAACAACATTGAAAAAAAGTAAGTATCATTTTTAAAAGTGTAAATTTAGGGTTTAGGGTTTGGGACAGACACCTCCCAAAAGGGTAGAAAGTACCCTATAAATGATGATTTTGTATATATTTAATTTATTACTATCTCTATTAATGTGTTGGGTTTAAATATATCAGAACATAATCACTGTAAATATCTAAGATCTGAAAATTTCATAGTTTTTTTATTTTTTTAAACTTTGAACTGCAGTTTGAATTAAATTGGTATGATGGTTCATATACACTCAAGCAAAGACAAGAAATTTGAAGTTTGCACTGAAGCTACAAGGCTAATGTAGCTAACAAGTAATGGAAGCTTATTAGCAACAATTAGCATCATGCTAATTGCCTCAAACTGAGTTGTTCTGTATCTCTAATAGACTCGATTATGTGGTTACTGTTATCTATGAATATGGACCGAAGTACAGGCTTCAAAATGGAGCTAGTGATGTTAGCTTAGCTTAGCCTAGTGCAAAACTAACTAAGCAAACTTCAGACAGCAACCTGGCCTGAATAACAGCATCTAAGAATGTTAGAAACGTGTAAAATTGGTTCTTAATTAAACTCTCTTTTAACGATGTTCCTCTTCGGTTCAGTGCAAAATGAATTCAGCCAACACAACAAATAAGACACTCTGCTCGCCTGCAAAGACGCTTCCATTTAACATTTACATGCACAAAAAAATCTCCCTGTAGACAGCAGCTTTTTCCCCCGCTCCGCTTTTGTTCTGCGCTGCAGCTGCAGAGCCGTTCGCATGTTCCAGCACCTGCGCTTTAAATCCAATTATCGCTCGTCGGCATGTTTCTCGAGGGCTGTGTGTGGTTTTTTTCCCTGCAGCTCTCCCAGCACTTCACTCTGCCACTCTCCATAACGAAAGCCCAGGCCTGCACACTTCGCATTATATTACAGCGCAGGAACACATACGCAAGGACACGCACACAAACAGATGCACGAGTGGCGCATAAACACTACATATAAACTCGTGTAATCCACAAAGTCTGCTCCCGGTTGAATCTGACGCCAAGCACAGGCATTAAAACAGCATAAACATACAGAGGAAATACATATTAGATTCAACGAAATGTGTTAATAACTTATTTCATAATTAGCTGCATCGCAGTTGAACAACTCGCCCCCTTGGAATTATGAGGTTCTGACATTTTTGTCAAAATTAAACTTACATATTCTTATTTTTAAGTTCTTAACATTATGTGAGGTGGTTTTTTAAGTTCTACGCATTTTTGGATTCTTTAGCTAGAAAACAAAAAGGTTCTATCACCAAACTCAGACTCTTTCTGTGAGCCAATCAGCACTTAGAATACACACAAAAGGACCAATCAGGCTCTGCTTATTTGCCGTGTCGCCGCTCTGCTCAGTGACTGAGGACAAAGGAGCTCAGGAGTCAAATTCAAGATGGAGGATTTCATTGATGATCTCATGAAGGACAGAAGTACAAATGACAAGTTAAGTCTTTTTTAATCGTTTTAGTTCTTGCTGAGGAGTTATTTTCATTGTTAGCTACTGCGCTAGCCAGCTAACGCTAGCTTGCTAATGTTAGCCTGGCAGCTAATGCTAATAGGAGGCAAGCATTAAAGGATAAGTTTGGGTTGTTGAAGAAAGATCGTTCTAACATCTACAGCTGTAGTAAAATATTAACCCGCTATGCATGATGTTGCCTCAGGGCAACAAACTCATTTTCCTCGCTTTACAATAACATAACACATATTTTAAGGCAATGCTGGGGTTAACAATAAAGGCAAGAGTTTGAGTAAGTCAATAAAAAACATGTACTTGGTCATACTATCTCTTTTTAGCAGTATCAATATTGTTTGGTTATGAGAATTTGCAGAAATATGATTGTTGCCTAGAAGCAACACTGTGCGACAGTGGGATGGATTTAGCCAGTCACAAGCCAGGTCTGACCACTTCAGAGGACATGACTGTATGTTATTTCTTCCCATTGTCGCACAATGTTGCCTCAAGGCAACATACTCCAAAATGACCCCTTTTAAATGTTTTTGAATTTAATAATTGGGTCTGAAAAAATAAATCAAGGACCACTTTATGCAAGAAAAGTTCATTTATTGCTTTTTAAAATTTGATTGCTCTTATAACGCGTGCAGTAGAGGGTTAATTGTAGAATAATTGTAACATTAGACTTTAATGTGGCATTTAGCTAGTCAGTGGTACCATAATAACTTTTTTGTCTTTTTATGATGACCCTGATTCCTGACATGGTAAATATGTCTTTTTCTCCAGGCTAGTGAGGTAGAGGTAGCAGTTAGAGGGTCAGCGGAGCCGTGGGGTCTTTACTGGACTGAGTTTGAGATGAAAAATCGTTTTTAACTGTTAGTAGAAACTGAGTTGTTGCATTGTTTGAAATGTTTTGCAATGACTTGACAATTGTGTAATTAATAATTAATTAATTTAAATTAAAAGTTTGTATATTTGTAACTCTGTCTGTCTTTTTATTGTTCTTTAAAAAAGTCTTTTTGTCTTAAATTTGATAAATATTAAGCCTTAAAGGTCATTCAATAGTAAATATTCGAATTAATAGGCTCTTAATTACAACATAATCATTCATTTCATTCATTCATCCATCTTTTATTTTTCTTCTTTCTCCCAAAATTCGACATTTTGGCTCATTAGAGTGTCATTTCTGATATAAATCAGAACCTCATACTGCCTTAATACTTGCTGGGATAGTTTATTACAGTAGCTGTTTCTGTTTAACATGAAGGAAGCTTAAACTAATGGTTTCTAAAACTGACCTCAGCACTGGACAAAATATTTAGCGCTGACCTTTATTCTTTGCTTTTTTTGAATAAGAAAAAAATGATTTGTCCTAAAACAAGAAATAAATATTATTAAATATAGATAAATAATACAAATAAATGTCATAGAAAGTATTAAATTTAACTTTCTGATAATGCAGACACTAATTTTATGTTTTAAAATAAATTACAAGTATAATCTGTTTGTGTTCCTTGAAAATCGTTGCTTCTTTTCATGATTTTACCAGATAGATCCTTATAACTCCAAGCAGAAAGTGGGTTCTAAGGATTAGAAGGTTCTACCTGCATTTGACCTGTTCTAAAAAACTCATTTACAGATTTGATATTGTACATTTTGAGTACATTTACAGTGTCTGTCATCTTCATGTATAAAGAGGCGTTTTCACACATCAGTTCTGCTGTTTGGAATGGAAAATCTTTGAAGCTCAGTATCTCAAAACAGAACCTGACAAATCCAAGGAGATGAGCTGTTAACAGAAAAGTCGTATAGATTTCACATGTGAAGTGTGTCAAAACCACGTAAGCAGGTGTTAATAATCTGATCACATCGCACTGTTTCCACGCGTAAAGGCGTTCTCACACATTTCTAACATGTGAACAAAACCCAGGTGGAGTTCGAGTGTTTTTGAATGTTCATTACAAATAATTGTGATAATAAAAAGTACATTCGCTTCAAAATGTGTCATTAACGTGTTTAATTATCCTGTAAAGTAGACGACATGAGTTAATATGATCCAGTGCTTTAAATACGCCGTGATCTTGATGTCGACGAGTCGCTGATCACGTGATTGGCAATAACAACATGGACGCCTCGGAAAAGACAACAAGTGAGGAGTCTGAGATTTCAGTGTCTGTATCTCTGGTTTCCTGAAGGCTAGCGGGGCTTGTTGGATAGGGGAGACTACGTTCTACTGACCAGTGGAGTTTGGCTTCATTTTAACTTTGTTCCACAGATCTACGGAGCTTCAAAGATCAGATATTGAACGTGGTTTTCTCCGGTTTTGTGACGGCTACAGTGAAAAGTCCTGTGAGGTTGGAGAGCGAGCGTAAAACCCTGTAACGTCCTGTAACGCTCCCTAAAGTTTAAGGTCAGCACTCTGAATCTCTAAGGCTCTCCGGACCTCCACCGCGGGGAAGCATCTCGAAAAGTTGGATACAAATTTGTGAGATTTGGTGGTCTGTATCTCTGGTTCCCTTAAGGCTAGCAATGCGGTCCAGGACTCGTTGGAAAGGACGCATCATGCTCTACTTGTGGACCCTGTGGAGTTTGGCTTCGTCACAGATATTTAAAGTTGCTTGTTGCGAAGTACTCCCTTCTCCTGCTTAGTCAGACTTAGTCAGACGCTCACAGTTAAGAGGTGAAATATGGGTGTTACTTGTTTGTCCACAATCCAAAAAGTCAAAAAACAGGCGAAGGTCAGATCCAGAATGAGCAAACAATATACAGACATGAGGCAACTGAACTCCAAATAGGGAGCAGGCAGAAGGCAAAGACGATAAACACAAACGAAGGGTCAGACACACGAGGAATAAATCAGAATCACGGACAAAAACGGCTAGTAGCTCTACAGAAGAAGCAACACATCACAAGCCTAAAGCCTGGGCTTATAAGATAACTGGACACAATCACATGATCAGATACACAGGTGAAAAACATCAATAGTCAGATGAAGCTGATTTCTGATAGGTGGAACCGGGTGGCCTAGACGTCACGTGATCAGCCAGGGGGTTCTGGGAATTAGAGTCCTGAGAGTCATGACTGGAGGGATGTGTGACACGATGTCAACTTTGTTATTTTACTAAAGTTAGATCTGTGGCTTATATGTTCTATTGAAAGTGCTTGTTAGCTAGCTAATTTAGCTAATGTAAGCTAATGTGTGAGGTACGTTAAAGACTTATCTAGAAAGAATATGAACTACCTCAAAATAATGACTTGAAAATTTTACTCGATAAATAAATAAAAACTGCTTATTTACTCTGTACAAATTTTCTTAATTAATATTTGTATCAAAGTGGATTATCTATCAACGGAATTCTGGGCTGGTGCTGATTATCCCTAATTTTTATAAAAAATGAAATATAAACATTAATAAAGTGCAGAAATTGAGGTGGCCCGTACCTGGAATAGCATACAAGATTTCTTTCTGTAAAGTTACAAATACAGTACAATGAATCAAAAGCAGAAATCAATAAATACATCATTTTAAATATATATATATATATATATATATAAATATATATATATATATCGCTGTTGTTGGAACGAAACCTTGTACCTTCATTTTTGTCGTTTTTCAGGTTTTACATAATTTGAAAATGCCTGTTGCTCTTTACATTGTATGTAAATTTCATGATGAATGGACCAAAAGAAACGACCCAAAATTACTCTGAAAAATTCTGGTTCCATTGACTTACATTAAACATAAAGCAGGTTTTTTCCTTCTCCTGTAAAGTTACCATTTTGGAGATATGAGGATGTGTTCCAACAACAGTGCTTTACATATATTCATATATAAAAATAAAGCACTCATCTGCTGATATGATTCTGACTTCAGCAGCAGTACTTTTACTTGAGTAAATAACTTTAAATTTTCTTTTTGTAACACGTTCAGTTGTAGGTAAATCATGTAAATTCTCTCTATGGCTGCAGTCGTCTTACTTAAATATGGATTTTTAGTGCTCTTTCCAGCTCTGCTCCTCACTGCCAGAGCTCTACACAGCATTATTAAAAGCTATAGCGTCCTCTCTCTCATTGCGCCGCGCTAACAGTCAATGCTCGTAACAGCCAAGCAGCCCTGGGTGAGCAGTTCTTCTTCTGAATACAAATTGCTGCCGTCTTTACTGAGAAAAATGAGATTTCTTCACTTGGTTTCTAACTAGCAGAGACAAGTTTGGCAAAAATGAAGAAAGCAACAACGGCGGTAATTGGGTTGCTGTGTTAGTCACAGATTCAGGCAGCACTTCTGAAAATATCCTAAACTAGTCCCTGCCAGCTGAAGTACAGTACGTATGCCTGCGTACTGTACAGAAAAAAAATTGAGAATTAAGAAATTAAATCCCAACATGTCGTCCTTCCTACTTCTGAAGGCTGTTCCATTTAGCATACCCAGCTACAAGAGGGAAGCTGTGTGAATACAGCAGCCTTTAACAAAGCCAAGTGGAACAAAGCCAAGGCTCAGACATTAATATTTCAAAAACTGAAACTGCTTAGATACGGGGACAAAAAATCAGCGCCGAACGCACATCTTCTTCTTTCTAGGTCAAAAAAGAGGCCTTGTGAAACGATGCGCTCGGAACTGCACTCGGTGACGCCTGTCAAAGTACAGCTGCTTTAATAAACAACATCAAAACGCGCCTCGGCGACCCTCAGCCCGGCTCCGAACAACAAGGCCCTGCTTTACAGCGAGCGCAGCCTGTAATGATGAAAGCAAGGGCAGCTAATATGTTCCCCCCCCACAGTTAACATGGGACGCTAGCAGAGCTAAGACTTTCTGGTTCCCCACACTAGTTTCCAACTCTACACTGAAAGGGGTTTTCATTCATGGTTAGCACTGCAGTACAACCACCACCTATGAACCCTTGTTGTTTGCCAACAGATGCTAGCACTAGGTTAGTGTTTGGTGTTAACATAGCGAGTGTATGCTAACATAAAGCTTCCTGTGATGACAGAAAGAGAGAGAGAGGGAATTGAAGGTGCTTCTTCCATCTGTTGCTGTCAGAGTACATTAGCAGCAAGCTAACATGGCTAATCAAAGGTTAATGTAAAAGTTAATCTTTTATGTTCAGTTTTTTTCCCCAATTATTTACTTTTTGTCAGGGCAAATACATAGAAATTGTGCCCTAAATTTGGCAGGAAATCTGCATATTTAAGTTTGCCCTCTGTAGACGATGTGTGTCACTTAGAAAATTGACAGAATGTGTAGTTTGGCCCGGAGTGTGCAAACTTTGGACATGTTTCCATGAGATGAGAGTGTTTCTTCTTCTTTTTTCTTGGACATTGTGACCGTTTACAAGCGCCGACTGGACAATATTACGAGATCAGAGCGTGGTGGCGCAGTGGGAGCTTGTGAAGGTTCTTCAAAGTGTTCACAATAACCTGACTGTGTGTGTGTTAATACTGCGATATGCCAGATTACAAAGTACCGGCACATGCTGAGTCATTACATTTACAAAAAAAGCGGTGATCTGGTTTATTGCTAGGAGCTGATAGCAGATAACTGCATTCTGAGGTGTGAGATGTGCACTATGTCTGCCCTGCGATGGACTGGTGACCTGTCCAGGGTGTATCCTGCCTTCTGCCCAATCACAGCTGGGATAGGCTCCAGCACTCCACCGCGACCCAGAAGGATAAGCGGTTTAGATGATGGATGTATATGTATGTATGTAGATGTGCACTACAGAAGCGGTTTTGTTGTGTTTCAATCTCACACTGTCTGTATTTACATGCAAAGATTTTCTCCAATAGGATTGAATACATTCTGATTATAGATAAAGACTGAGGTGTTCTACTCAACAATCTGATGGAAATTCTCCGTTTACATGCGCACAACAAGTAATCTGATCCAAAATGACCATCACGTGAGTCCAGTCAGAGTGAGATGAGCAGCAGTGAGCAGTGCTTTTTTTGTTTTAATTACTTTAAAATGATGTCAGACTCAGGAAAACGTCCTTCACATGTCCTTATTAAAGAAGGCCGAGAGGAAGACGTCGTGTTCTGAGACACATAAGCTGGACGTCCGTCCCACCGCCGTCTTTTAAAGACCAGAGCATAAACTTCGTCTCCTCTGCAGACCAGTTTCTGCTCCGCCATGCTGAACGGTACAAACTTTCACTATGACGCAACGAACATGATCAGAACGGACTTAAACTTTCCGATAGGGAATGTAATCGGATTCAGGCGTTTACACAGATATTATTCTTCTATTTAACGGATTATTTACAGGATTACCCACCTCGATCAGTCGGAGAGAAACTGTATTCTGAATGGCCTCAATCGGATGTATTCTATTCCAATTGAGGTACTAGTCGGATTATCAGGCTGCATGTGAATGTGGCTACTGTCTGATATGAAATGCACACTTAAGCAGAGAGGAATGATAAAGCTATACAATCTCTAGATCAGAGCCCGGATTCATGCACGCTTTCTTAAAAAAAACATGATAAACACTAACAAGTTCATAAAAATGTTCTTAAATGCAATTCTCAAAAAATCTCTTAAGATAATTTATTTTATTTTTAATTATTTTCGTACAATTTTATTTTACAGTTTTAGGAAAATCTTCATTGTCTTCTTATGTACGCTATGTTGCATTTTACCATGTACTGTAAATGACGCGCGATACATTCTGAATTTGTATTAACTCTTATTTCCACTATTTACGCTGCTCAGAGGAGCAAAACGAGGGAAAAATATCAAATCAAGCCCTTTAAAAAATTTAGCAAACAAGAACTGGAGGTGATGGTGGAAAAAACCAGCCAACAAGAAAAAAACCCTAATTAGAAAATATGATAATTGTGGGATGATGGATGAGGATGAGGAGCAGCAGAGGGAGCGTCCATGATCAATTTAGATGCTGACCTTGCAAACTCTTACAGCCTGAAATGAGAATAACACTTGTTCTTAGAATTATTATTGAGAAAACAATTAATTCTTAAGATGTTTTTTGATGACAACAACTTTTTCTTAAGAATAACAACTTTTCCTGAAATTAAGAAAAAACACAAATTTAAGAAGATTTTTTTTCTTAAGACGCTTTTGTGAATCCGGTCCCTGGTCATCACAGCTCTCAGAATCTCGCATCTCAAGGCTCTTTGCGCATCCATGCATTGGGTTAATCAGTCTGTCGGTTATTTACGAACTATATTAGCGAGCACTTGTAATCTCTGAGCCTTTCGGAGACAGTCACTCTACTGAAGAACGTTTACACTGTCCTGCTCTTCAAAGTTAAAAGAATTAAGAAGCTGTTATTAGCAGTAGAGTGGTGGTCCTCGGTGGCTGGTAACCTCTTGCGTTTGTTCTCATTGTGGTTACGTCATGCTAAGTGGCTTCAGATTGGTTGTTTTGCATGCCAGTCAAACGGCCCCTTCCTGTCAAAGTCATCAGTTCTCGAAATCAACCCGTTCTGGATTGCGTGATGTATTTCAGCGTGGTTTTACAAGCGTGCCGTGGGCAGGGTTTCATATTGTGTAGAATCTGGAATAGCACAAGTTATCTGGAGACTTATCCTGACTCTTCCGTTTTTTTCCTGCCCACAGCACCCACTAGTGGATTGATTAGGGGACTATTAGACTATTCTGTGCAACCCCTAGTACACATTACACTGTTAGAAATAAAGGTTCTGGTACATTTAAGTACATTTTTCGTTCATCAAGGTACAAACAATGTAAATGTTCCCTCAAAGGTACAACAGTGGTTTTAAGGTCTGATTGTGAACCTTAAATCAGTTTTTCCAGGTGAAAAGTTCGTATTTGTACCTTTTCATAACCGAATGTTTTTAAACAGAACAGTAAAATAAAAGCCTGGAGACGAGACGGGGTGTGTGGAGTCAGTACAGCTTAGAACATATCATTTCAGTGGATTATGGTTCAGTTATGTTCCCTGACTAAAGGTACTGAGATGAACTCTTAAGGGTTCCACCCCAGTGACAGGAGGGGGACTGACCCAGAGACAGTTTACTGCCTGTTTTTCTGAAAGTGTATGCTTGACCAATCAATGCAGCATGACGCAGCATTTAAAAAAGAATCAGGTTTACAGATCAGGTGTTTTTGTTGAAACTGAAAGAAGTATTGTTACTTAGTTGGGACAATAAACACTAAAATGTGATGAGTGTGTGCTGCTGCACGTCACACAGTAAGTCCTAAAATAATCATTTAAAAGCCAGAAACGACTGGTCAGGAGTTTTTACACCACATCGTACATCGTTACATAGTAATGACACACGCAGGCTCAGAAAGAAGGTCTGGCTCGATGTTTAGGATCTCAAATGATCTCAAAATCAACATCATACTGATGAAGACGTGATGGCAACAATAGATAATTCACTCACATCCTCAGAAGACGCTCCATAACCAAGTATAGACTGATTTCTAGTTGAATTCTCTTTCAGTTATCAGATTCATCCTATTGGGGAAGGGGTTACAAATTGTTCTACTGCAAGTTGCATGCAATTACACGTTTCCACCAGAGAGGTCTCCAAATCCCCAAAATGGACAGCTTCAACATACACCTTTAAAGGAAGGTTTTTTTTGCCAAGTGTTTTGCAAAGCCACAATTTTTAATTGTGTTGTTTTACAGTTGCCCGTTGAGTTGATGGCTTTTCTAGTCTCCTGTAAGCTGAGGGAAACGTGTTAAAGCTATTTTCCGTGGTAATCCACCATATGCCACAGATGCAGCAGATAGAGATGAGACTGAATGCTGGAGTCTCCTTTTAAGGTCACTTGATTTACACAATTTGCATCAGAAACAATATCCTCATGCAGTGCAGCACAACCAAGCCTGAGGACAGAATACATATACACTGGCTAGGAGTAAGTATCTGTATACGGCTGAGGGAGCAGCCTTGACCTTAGCTCTGCATGTATGTGTGTTTAGTTGCTAATGTCAGGCGCAAACAGCAGCTATAGATCCGCCCCTTGTTTTGGGCTGGAATTAGATCTGACACTTGTGCTGACAAGATCAGGGCAATTATTGAGTTAGACAATGATCTACTGTACTGCTGCAAGCTTGGCATTTTCTCTCTCTCTCCGAGCGAGAGAGAGAGAGCGAGAGGCAATATACAGATTTCAGTCTTAAAGCAACAGTTCAGCTAAATTCAAATGTGATCAATCAGCCAAGACGCGTTTGGTGTGTGGAGTTTGCTTCTTTAGTTTGGAGCAACAACGCTAATGTGGCTAACAAGCAATGGAATATTTATAGACAGCAGGTCAGAGTTCATTGTTAATAGTGCTAATTGTATGCCTACATAATGAGACTCTCGCTTCAAATGGCATCACAACACTGTCATCTATAGAAATGGACAAACGTATGGACAAAGTTCAAGCTTCAGGTAGCAGATGACTGCTGCTACTGCTTATATATATTACTGACTGCATATATATCTATTTCTCTTAATGACTTACTATCCCATAATAATGATTTGATAATCATGTCACAATCATGACATACCTTTTTGAAATGTGGACTTAGAAATAGTGTCTTATTTTCTTAAAATACTGACTCGGAATAATGACATTTTCTTAAGATACTGATTTAGAATAATGTCTTATTTTCTCACAATGCTGACTCAAAATGATGACTTATTCTCTCAAAATACTGACTCAAATTAATGACTTAATTTCTCAAAACACCGACTCTTTCAGAATGATGACTTACTATCTTGGAACAATAACTCGGTATCTCTTATTATCCTGAAAAAATATTTACTTTTTCTGAAATTTAGTAACTCTGCATCTTTTGACATAGTATCTCAAAATCTTATAGTATCTCAAAAAAAAAGTCAACAATTTAAGGCATTATTTCAAAAAAAGTTGTACTATTTCAAGATATGAAGTCAATATTTCAAGAAAACGCGTCATTATTTTGAGATACTGAGTCAGGGGTGCTCAATCCTGGTCCTGGAGATCTGCCACCCTGGAGAGCTCAGATCCAGCACACCTGGCTCTGTTTGTCAGATGCTCCTGAAGGCCTTCATTACCTGGATCAGGTGTGTTAGATTAGGGTTGGAGCTAAACTCTACGGGGTGGTAGATCTGCAGGACCAGGACTGAGCTAAACTCTATGGGGTGGTAGATCTGCAGGACCAAGACTGAGCCCCCCTGTACTAAGTAATATTTTGAAGGACAAAAACAACAAAGAAAATGTATTCATCTCTACCTAAAGGTAACAGGCTTCTTTTTAGCTTTTAGCTTTGTCACATACATTTGTTTGTTTTTCTTTTTTTATCCCATTTTTTTCCAATTTAGTCCTGACCACCCACTAGTGAGGTCTCCCTCCATAACACAGAGCTGGGAGGGTGAAGGCTAGCAAGTGTTTCCTCCATGTTTATAGCTAACAGTGAGTCATACAGTGTCAGAACCCGCATAATCAAGTCTATTAGAAACACTGAACAACTCCACACAGTTTGAGGCGAGCATATGATGATTTGTCTACGCAGTTAGCACCATGCTAATTGGTAGGTATAAGCTTCCATTACTTCTTAGATACATTAGCCTCGTGACTCCAGTCCAAAACTAAAAAAGCAAACTTTAGACACCAAACATGACTTTGTGGTTGGGGGAATGTTGGTGAATTTATTATATTATTATTATTATTATTTTTTTTTGCCAAATTGTCACTTTAAGTGTACAGTGTTACAGCAATTTAAAGATTAACTCTTACATTAAAAGAAAGTATTACTCAAATACCAGGTCTGCGCGAAGCACGTTACCTTCAAGGGTCCATTTTGTAGAAATCTAAAATTTCCTTGCTTTTTTTTAAAAAGAGTTTAATAGAGTTTGTAAACGCAATTAAAATTACAAAATATACAATATTCCATATGTAAAAACTAGCCTGTAAAAACTAGCCTGCAAAAACAATGATCACATTGTTTTTGTGATGTCACAAAAATCAACACACATGTATTCACCTCATCAGCCTGTAGTTGTTCAGCTCTGCCCATTCATGCTGAAGCTATAAGGAGTGTTTCAGCATGAGCTGATTTTTGAATGAGGCACAGCCAATTGGAACAAGCTCATTTGCATATATCAGTTGTAAAAATAGCCTATAAGGGCTAAAGAGAGCTTAGAAAAAGCGTTGGTACATAAAGCTGCACAAATGTCATAAGTTGACCTCAGGGAATTCCATCAGCAGCTCCTGATTTAACATGATGAAGTATTAATAAGATACAGTAAACATTGGATGATTTTATTATATTTATTTTTAATCCCAGGCCTTGTGGCCTCAGCACCACCCCTTAAATTTCAGGGGGACAAATTTATTTTAATATTTATGAGTTTATAAATGCCTTCTTATAAATATATATTCTAAATATTTACTACGTCCCATCAATCCTATACAACCTATACAACCTATACAATCTGTACAACCTATGTAACCTATACAACCTATACAACCTAAACAAATTATACAATCTATACAACCTATACAACCTTTACAACCTATACAACCTAAACAAATTATACAATCTATACAACCAATACAACCTTTACAACCTATACAATCTATACAACCTATATAACCTATACAGTCTATACAACCCATACAACCTATACAAATTATACAATCTATACAACCCATACAACCTATACAATCTATACAACCCGTACAACCTATACAATCTATATAATCTATACAACCTATACAGCCTATATACTCTATACAACCTATACAATCTATACAACCTATATAACCTATACAGTCTATACAAGCTATACAATCTATACAACCTATACAATGTATACAACCCATACAACCTATACAATCTATACAACCTATACAATCTATATAATCTATACAACCTATACAGCCTATATACTCTATACAACCTATACAATCTATACAACCCATACAACCTATACAATCTATATAACCTATACAACCTATACAACCTTTACAAGCTATACAATCTATACAACCTATACAATCTATACAGCCTATACAACCTATACAAACTATACAACCTATACAACCTATACAAGCTATACAATCTATACAACCTATACAATCTATACAACCTATTAACCCATACAATCTATACAAGCTATACAATCTATACAACCTATAAAATCTACACAAGTTATACAATCTATACAATCTATAAACCCATACAATCTATACAACCTATAAAATCTATACAGCCTGTACAACCTTTACAACTATACAACCTATACAACCTATACAATCTATACAACCTATACAGCCCATACAACCTATACAATCTATATAACCTATACAGCCTATACAATCTATACAATCTATACCCAGACAGAAGTGAAGACAAAATATCAAAAATAATATAAAAGCATTACACAAAAAACACACAACAATGAACAGAAAAAGAGAGAAATAAACAATAGTTGGGATCAATATACACTCACGTTGTGGGGACCTTTCTTCCTAGTGGGGACATTTCTTCCTAGTGGGGACCTTTCTTCCTAGTGGGGACCTTTCTTCTTGGTCCCCTCAATGTAAATCATAAATTTTTAAGGTTTGGATTAAGGTGTTCACACTCTAAATGTGATGCAAAAAAAAGACACAAAAATGTGAAATATTTTAACATTTTTTTTTGGTATCAAAACTACACATACTGCGTTTATTTATGTAATGTCACCAAATTGTTCACACCACGAAAACAGATGGGCAGAATAATTATGAGAAGGTTCTTTACTACCTCAGGAAAAAAGAACAAAATACAAGTCAAATGTAGGATATAGGTCATTTAATCTTATTGATAGGAGAGATGACGTTAGTGGTGAATACTCTGGCTGTGGTAATTAAAACAAGCCACTGACTGGCACTCAGTCTAACACTTCAAATCAAAGCGCTGATGAAATCTAGGCCACTTTTTGAGCACTTGTTTGGAAAACCCATTCTCACTAGATTGTTATTAGATTAAAGCAGGGAACGTATCTTCTTCCTCGTCTGCCTTCATGCTTGCTGAAGCATCCTCCCAAACAAACCGAAGTAAACAAAGTGAGCTGAATGCGCTTCTCACCGGAGCATCTTTGTTGCCAGTTTATTTTGTTATTAATTCCGAACGGAGGAATCCGTGATTTAATCATGGGAGATAAGCCAAATCCATTTGCAATCTGTTGTTTGAACAGTGTGTTAATCGTAATTGCATGTGCCTTCGTGTAATGAGGGAGGCAAGGTTAGCGCAAATATTAATAACTGTGTTTCTGTGGGGCACGACACAGCAGATGGCTTCCAGCTTATGAAGCAGCGTAGCCTTCAGCCTCGCTTAATTAAATGACGAATATGCGACGGCATTTCTCAATTCACATGCGAGACTTGCTGTTGATTAGCTGGGACATATGAAGTCAGTTGTGCAACCACAAATGGAAAATTACTCTATATGGCTCAAAACTGAAAAAGTTTCATGTTTATAGCACTTTCTGAAACAGATATTTTCCTAAAAGAGCTTCCAGTAGCGTTACATGTACCAAAAGGCATGCTGTTACGTTCGTATAAGCCTTTATGCATTTAAATAACTGCCAGCAGTGTTAATTAATTACATTTTAGGCTTCAGTTATTAAACGTCAGTGTTAGGATTTAGCAATAATAATAATAATAATAATAATAATAATAATAATGTTTATTTATATAGCACCTTTTACACATTTGCAGCTGAAATGCTTCACAATACAAAGTAAATACAGAGAAAGAAGAGGAAAAAGATAATCAACAATAAAAACAAAAAATAATAAACAAATAATAAATAGCAGAAAATGGATACATTAATAAATACAATTAAAAGCGCAAGAAAATTATAAATAAAAAAGAAAAAGTACAAGTAAAATGCAACCAACAAGAAAATAAAAGTAACAGTAATATTCCAGTGAAAACATAGGAAACATTTTTTTTAATTAAATAATATTATTTAATTGAAAAGCATATCTATAAATGTATACAAATTCTTTCTGACTTTTATTGAGCGAAATTCTGTAGAAAGTGCAAATTTTAAACTTTCAATCCGTTCCACGTTTGTGTTTAAAGTAGAAAACGAGATATTTTACTATGATTTGAATTTGATGAAGTGATTTCTTATTACTGTCCAGTCCATACAGAATTCATTTTCACAATATAATTAATTGCAGAATTATTTTAAATGAGGATGTAAGGAAGCTGATATACAGTAAAATGACAGTAAAAACTCCAGGCTTCTAAAAGTTAGCACACAAAAGCACACAAACTTTAGTCTTAGTTCTTTAAAAAGACCAAGTCATCAGTACCACCATGCTTTCAATCACCAAAGTGACCATGAGACACAAGTGCTACTGAATTTGCACACCATCACACATGCTTATCATCACTCTCAAAAAAAAAAACACCTCATAACTTGATTTTTTCACAGGTAAAAATTCTCTTGCCCTTCATATTGTGTGAGCACTATGACAAATAGAACCTATATAAAATATGCAAAGCAAACATTTCAAGTTGCTTATAAATTGCATAAATAGAAATCGAGTTCTGAATGTGTTTTCCCTCTCTGATGAAGTTCCAGTGTGAGAGATTTTTTTTTCCTATGATAGCAGCATTATTTATAAGCTCACGTTAGAGGAGAGTGCATTCGAATGTGGACAGGCCTCTTAGCAGTCCGTCTCCGGCTTCTGTTTAGACACTTATGCAAATGAGTCTTGGAGGATTTGCATAATTGTGCGTGGCAGGCTGGGCGGTGGCCGCAGGAGGCAAACGTTTCTCCGGGAAAAACACAGACAAGCTCGATTTCCCAAAGACCTGGAGCACCGGGCAGGCTCGTACCGCACTGACCCGGAGAGAGGGGTTACAAGGACAAAAGAATTCAGTCATGATGTTGGCTAAAATGCTGTTCATTACTATTTTGCTCAATACTGTACTCAAGTATTTATCACCAATTCACAGCATATAAGAATCTAAAAAAGTACATACTTTATTCACTTGAATGTAAAATGTTAAATATCAACTAAATAATTAAATATGCTACCATGTAACCATGAAAGGATATATGCCTATAGAGACAAGGCAGCTATGGGACAGCCTGGATTGGCCACTTGAGCAATACTACACCACAGCTATGATGCTGATTGGCCCGGCCACTTATGCAATGCTACATAGCAACTACGAGAATACATGGTCTGGCCGCTTGAGGGATGCTACACTGCTGCTACGATGCTGGTTGGTCCGCCCACTTGTGCAACGCTATATAGCAACTATGAGGATGCATGAACTGGCCACTTGGGTGATGCTGCACTGCAGCTGCTAGAATACCAGGACCGGCCGTTGAGTGATGCTACACTGGAGTGATGCTGGCCTGGCTGCTTGAGCGACAATACACTGCACCTACAAGCCTGTCAGGACTGGGCTGCTTGAGTTATGTATCACCGCAGCTACGAGACTTCCTGGACTGGCCATTTGTGTGATGAGACACCACAGCTTCGAGGCTGCCTGGACTGGCCACTCGAGTGACACTTCACTGCAGCTATGAGGATACCTGGACTGGCTGCTTGGGCAACAATACACCACAGTTACAAGCCTGCCTAGACCGGCTGGTTGAGTGACACTGCACAACAGCTATGAGGCTGCCTGGTTTGGCCACTTGAGTGACAATACACGGCAACTACAAGTCTGCCTGGACGGGGCCAGTTGATTGATGCTATACCGCAGCTACAAGCCTGCCTGGACTGACCATTTGTGTGATGAGACACCACAGCTTCAAGGCTGCCTGGACTGGGCCGGTTGAGTAATGCTACACCAGCAGCTACAAGGCTGCCTGGACCGGGCCGGTTGCGTGATGCTTCAGTACAGCTGTGAGGCTGCCTGGACTGGCAGCCTGAGCGACAATACACCACAGCTACAAGCCTGTCTGGACCGACTGGTCGAGTGGCGCTACACTGCAGCTATGAGGCTGCCTGGACTGGCTGCATGATCTTGGCTGATCTTCCTCTTTAAGAATGGACTCCTTCATGCTCGACATCCAACACATCACAAGCTTGGACGCACACGTCCGGTGAATGTTTTGGCTCCTAGCACTAATATGTTTAATCAAAGTACTGTGGATATCCAGGCCACTTTTTAAGCACTTATTAAAAATCATTAAACGTTTATTAAAGTGAAGCAGAAGATTTATCTTTTCCTCTTATGCCTTCATGCTTACTGAAGCGTTCACCCAAACACATCAGAGTAAATAAAGCACACTGAATCTGCTCTGTGCTGCGGCATCTTTGCTACCATATACCATGATGTTGCATTCATATAAGCTCATTTAAATAAGTATTTAAATAACTGTCAGCAGCGCTAATGCTTTATTATGTATAACATTGCATGGTTTATCGATGTTATTACTTTACAAAATGAAAAGCATCTCAAAATAGCACCAGGTTCTCTTTGCAATCAAACACAACAAGCTCTAATTTCGTGTCAGTTGCGTTGTGTGTTATCTTATGGCTTTTGGAATCGTTTTTGTTCTTGTAAAAGAGTATAATTTTACAGACTATGGAGTTATTTAGGAATTTCCAGCTTTTCCAAGAGTCAGTCACCAAGATCAAAGACAAATGTCCTATCAGGCACAGTGTTTTCAACTCAATTCAATAAACTCAGCTCAGTAGAAACAGGATAATCTAAAAAATAAAATGCCACCCACAATGTGCAATGAAATGGAAAGTATTTATGCCTAAAGAGAAAAGGCATTGACTACATTATGCTCACAGGTAGTTTGCCAAAAAACACAGAACTGTCAATGTGAGATGAGTGTAATGGACCGAAGTCAATAAAAATCTGATTTAACGTTAGTCTAATCTGTAAACTCTTTCCCCTTCAGCCTAAATCGGACTCCTTAGAGACAGTTTGCCCTCTGGACCTCAAGCCTGACCCCAAGATGACCCACTAACCCTGGTTCAGATGACTGTATAGTTTCATATACCAAAGAGCGTAATGTTGTGTTTGCACGAGTCCTTATGCATTTAAATAACTGTCAGCAGTTCAACAGATTTCACTAACTATTATTAATTATTCAGAGTATGAAGAATTATTCAGTAACTACTATGAATCATTGAGTATCTACTGTGAATTATTCAGTAACTAGTATAAATGTTTCAGAAACTACAGTGAATAATCCCAAAACCACTTTAAATTATTCCTAAAGTACTATGAATTATTCAGAAACTACAACAAACTAGTAGTAGTACTAGAAGTATTCAGTAACTACTATGAATTATTCAGCATCTACTATGAGTTATTCAGTAACTACTATGAATTATTCAGTATCTACTATTAATTATTCAGTTACTACTATGAAATATTCAATAACTATTATAAATTATTCAGTATCTACTATAAATTATTCAGTAACTACTATAAATTATTCAGTATCTACTATAATGTATTCAGTAACTACTATGAGTTATTCAGTAACTACTATGAATTATTCAGTATCTACTATTAATTATTCAGTTACTACTATGAAATATTCAATAACTATTATAAATTATTCAGTATCTACTATAAATTATTTAGTAACTACTATAAATTATCCAGTATCTCCTATAATGTATTCGGTAACTACTATGAATTATTCAGTATCTACTATGAATTATTCAGAAACTACCATGAATGTCAGTAACTACTTTGAATCATTTAGTAATAGCAATAGATTATTAAGTAACTTCAGTACATCTAATGACCTATTCAGTATCTGCAATGAAATATTCTGTATCTACTACAAATTATTCAGTATCTGCTATGAACTATTGAGTGTCTACTATGATTTGTTAAGTATCTGCTAAAAATTATTCAGTAATGAAGTATGAATTAATCAGAATTCATTCTGAATTATTCAGTATGCACTAGGAAACTAATGTGTAAGTTCTGTAATTATGAGGATGAGCTGTTCCACATGCGAATCTGAGTTTTAAGCGACGATGTTCAGCGATTTATAACGGGTACTTGGCTGTTTAATAGCTGTCATTACTGTACAGTGTGAGGGGCTTCTCTCAGAATGGCGGTAGAAAGGAGGCTGCGGCGGCTCAAGTCCAAAGCCAGTCTGTTTCTCACACAACAGCCCTGATTTACAGCTCCATTAAAGAGTGCTAAACTCTTCGCTTAGTCCAGTTTTCAGGTTTCCATCCTGTAGTCCACCTGCTGGGCACAGGCTGGCGTTTATCTGTTCATTTGGTTCAGCTCAGCATGGATTAACTCAACTGTTTTCTTGTGGTAAGAAGTTTTCCAGCTCTTAGACTGGACAATTTGGAAAAACAACATTGTGAAACTTGACATTTTTCATGATACATGACATGCTACATCCTATTAAACAGTATCAATAATTGTTAGGATTTAAACTCTCCCTAACAATAAACACAACTCATGAACCTGTTTTAATGCAACATGGCAAATATCTCTCATGAATACTGTAAATGTAATGCTCTATAAGTGCATTTCTAATGGCAAACAGACTATTTTATAATGTCTAGCATAAACAGCCATATGCAAAAGTCAAATGCAATGGTTTGGTTGATTTTCTATGTGAAAATAAAGTAAAGCCTTAAAATTCCAGGCTGTTTATGTACAAAGCCTTATTAGTCAGTATCTACAGGGACTTCAGTGCAAACTGGCTGAGCTATTCTTAGGTTATAGAAGTGTGCAATAAAACTTTGGGGAAGCCGGTGGGCCATTTAAGGGGTTAACACACTCCTATACGGCAGTTTTCTCCACATTTTAGTATATAATTTGCATTCGTTTGCTGATTTTAACAAATTGGAAAAAATAAACCATAAAATAGAAAATATGCCATTTCTTCAGTATGTCAAGTTCAGCAAATAAGGCAGTAATTGTGCATTCAGATGTGCAGAAGTGTGTTATCTGTAGAGGAATATCAACAACAACATTCATTTCATTTGACCAGGGGTGCATACACAATAATTTGTTGTGATAACAGTATTAAATCGTCATATTGCCCAATCTTACTCGCAGCTTAGTCTCAAACATATTTTACTGCTTGTTATATGAACTGATGACAATATTAAACCACAAGATCAGCCGCCTCAACTTACTACTACTGGACTCCTGAATGATAAACCTTCATAGCTGTCATTCTGTCATTCTGCTGCTGACTCGGGAACAACAGAGCAGGAATAAAGCATGAAATACAAAACTGGAGCTAGAAAACTGCTAAACAACATCAACATTTATCCAGTTAAGCATAGACTAGTTGGTAATTACACATATTTCAGTCTTTCTCAGCAATGTCTGTGATCAGATCTGCAATAAAACAACTAATTTCAGCCTTAATATGGTTTCCATCTATTGCTGTCTGTCAATGTTTCTATCAGACAGCCACTAATATTTGTAATACAGTTTTATGAGGCTTTTGTAGCCGCATGGATGCAAATTCCTTCAGGATAAACAAAAGAAAATTATTTTAAAAATGATATTTATGTGTATGTTGTTGCCATGGGAACAAACACTTATATCTGCAAAATGGCAACTTAACAGGAGAAGGAAAATTGTGAAATTTTAACATAATTCAAAGGGTGAATGGAGTTTTTACATTATGCTAAAAAATGAAAAATTACAATATACATACATACATATATATATATATATATATATATATATATATATATATATATATATATATATATATACACCACATGTTTTGTTGATTTTCTAAGTAAAAATAAGTTAAATTATTAAAAAACAGAAAGCAATATTTAACACATTGGGGACAAATAAAATACATAAAATAAAGTGCACTTTGTCCCCAATGTGTTAAATATTTTTTTCAAATATGTTAAATTCAGCAAATAAACAGTAATTATGGATTAAAATATGCAAAAAATGTCACATTTAAGTAAATTCTCTGTTCAGAATGTGGAACTTATTCTCATTTAGTGCATCAAAAAATCTAAAAAATATAAAACGTCTGAGAACACATGGAAAATCTGTTTTTCTTTTATTATTTAAACCTCGAAATAAACATCCATTTTTATTTGCAAATTTAAAACAAAGGAAAGTTATGAGAATTAAATTGTCTTTGTACAAAAAGGTCAGATTTTGTTTTATGTCCAGTGAAGCTCGTGTTCAGAAGAGACTCAGGAGGATCTGATCTGCTCATCAGAGGCTTTTATCCAAACCTGTGGAGTTCAGCTTGAGAGTGCGCCGTCATTAAAGCAAAAGGAAGATGTGCTAAATACTAAATACTGAATACTAAGGAATTTCAGATTCTACTTTTCACTTAAATTGTTATGCTGATATCATTTGTGATTAAAAATTTATTAAATTACAACAAAGTGCAAAGTAGATGAATTTTCAGTAGTGCTCTCAGACTTTTGACCCCAAACTGTGGGAACAAAAGCTCATATCTCCACTTTTCATTTTTTACATATTTTAAAATCTGCAGCTGCTCTCCAATATGAAGCATTTGAGTACGGAGACATTTGAATGGACCAATGAAAATGCTTCAAAATAAAGTTATACTGACTTACATGAGAATGTGTTTGTATTCTCCTGCACACTTTTATGGGGTTCTTTAGTAAAGACAATGTTTCTATATATAGTATTTGAATGCATAAAGTGGTCTTTGCATGGTGAAATGGTTCTCTTCCATAATAAGAAAACAGCTGTACATGTTTTTTTTACAGAATATATAAATATAAACATAAACATTTACTGTCTGAACAAAACCATTTATCTCCACAATGGTAACTTTATAGGAGAAAGAAAAAACCTTGCTTTACTTTTAATGTAAGTCAATTGAACCAGACTTTTTTCCAAGTAATTGTGGAGTGTTTCTTTTGCTCCATTCATCACGAAATTTACACACAACGTAAAGGACAAAAGCCACTTTCAAAAATGAAAAAAACTGAAAAATGACAAAATGGACCTAGAAGGTTTTGTTCTGAAAGCAGTGGTATGTTTTTTTGTTTGTTTGTTTGTTTGTTTTCTAATGGTTCTACTTAGCACCAAAAAGGGTTTCACTATTGTTACATGCCAAAGAGCCCATTTTCAGAAGTATATAGAACCATTTTTGAGATTTCCGGTCTTGACGTATATATCACTGTATAAACAAAACCTTAAAATAAACCATATATCACTGCTGTCTGAAAAAAAACAATTTTTGTCATTTTTCAGTTTTTGATATAATTTGAAAATGCCTGTTGCCATTTACATTATGTGTAAATTTCATGATGAATGGACCAAAAGAAATGACCCAAAATGACCTGGAAAAAAGTCTGGTTCCATTGACTTACATTAAAAGTAAAGTATGTTTTTTCCTTCTCCTGTAAAGTTACTATTTTGAAGATATATATATAAAAAAACGCTCTATAACATACAAACAATTCTGGAAACATACTTTGTTTTTCAAACCAGCTCACAAGACCTCTTCTTTTGTCAAAATAAGAAATGTGTGTTACTTTATAATCATATATGGTATGAATTTTACTTGCAAAACCATAAATATTGCCAAGATAAATGGATATAACAATGTGCTTAGGTGCCTAAGACTTTTGCAGAGTACTGTATTTTTATTTACATCACTGCTACTGAAACTATCTATCTACCTATCTATCTATCTATCTATCTATCTGTCTATCTATCTGTCTGTCTATATGTCTAACTATCTGTCTAACTATCGATCTATCTCAGACTTTTGTAATACACTTTGTGGACTTTTATGATTCTGTCTTCACACAGAAAACAATATAAATACATAATCATAGTCTGAATGCTGTTGAATCCACATATTCTCACTCAGACAGCAGACAGTAGCTGCACAGGGAAACAGCGCCCCCTAGCGATAAAACAGCCATTCACAGCCACTCTCCAAACACAGCTGATCACTTTACCTATCACCGATCAATAGCATCACTGTACTAATGCCGGATCAGAGGACTTCAGAGCCAGTAAAGCTGAAGAGAAGCATTTAACGTTGATATAATCACATGCAATCAATCGGTATATTGATTACGTGACTGAGTATGTTGACGTAGCTCAACTTTTCTAGTATTAAAGCGCAGCAAATACAGCAAACGCACATGCATGAAGAACACGGAAAGATGTATGATCTCTCTGTCTGTGTCTGTCTGTCTGTCTCTCTGAGCAGTAAGCTGAAGGTGTGTGTGTGTGTGTGTGTGTGTGTGTGTGTTACTCACAGCTGTGTGTTGGTGTCGGGGTGGTGCTGAGTGCCGCGAGGCTGAGCAGCAGCGTCAGACGCTCCATCCGTTAATCCACACAGAGACTTCATACACACACACTGTTCCACAGCAGCGGCTCCGAGTCGGTCCGCAGCTCCGCGCGCTCTGAGAGCCACACACTCGCTCAGAGCCGAGGAGAGCGCGAGGACACTCCCCCTACACACACACACACACGCTCACCTCCCTCTCAGAGATGGTCTTAAAGAGCAACATTTCACCACACACACACACACACACACACACACACACACACACACACACACACACCTCCCTACAAATGCATATCGCTGCTGTCTGAAAAAAACCTTGTATCTCCCCTTTTTTCTGAAACTACCTGTTGTTCTTTACACTGTGTGTAAATTTCACAATGAATGGACCAAAAGAAACAACCCAAAATTATTTGGAAAGAATTCTGGTTCCATTGACTTACATTAAAAGTAAAGTATGTTTTTTGCTTCTCCTGTAAAGTTACTAGTTTTGGAGATATGAGGTTTTGTTCTGACAGCTTGTATGTATGTATGTATGTATAGTGCAAAAGCACCTAAACACTTTGTTTAAAACTATTTATCTGGACAATAAATGTGTTTTTGAGAGTAAAACCATCATATAAATGCTAATAAACATAAATACGGTACAAAATTACAAGTGTTTCTCATTTTGAAGAAAGTATTCCAGGTCTTGTGAGCTGGTTTGAAGAACAAAGTTTGGTTCCAGATTTTTGGACACCTTCAGACATCACATGGAATTATTAAATTTCATAAGCAGCTCCTGATTCAACACAATCAAGTATTGATTAGACACAGTATCTATTGGTTTTTGTAAATTATTACTATTGTTAATCCCAGGCTTTGTGGCCTCAACACCACCCCCCCCCATTTCTGGGGGCAAATGTAATTTTAATATTTATGAGTTTATAAATACTGTTGTAATCTTCCTGCTGGGGACCTTTCTTCTTTGTGGGGAACTGTCTTTCTTGTGGGGACATTTCTTTTTAGTGAAGACCTTTGTTCCTAGTGGGAACGTGGCTTCTTTGTGTTGATCTTTCTTCCTTGGGTGGACCTGTTTTCTTGTGGGGACATTTCTTCCTGGTGGGGACCTGTCTTCCTTGTGGGGACCTTTCTACCTAGTGGGGACATTTCTTCTTAGTGTGGACCTGTCTTCCTAGTGGGGACATTCTTCCTGGTGGGGACCTGTCTTCCTAGTGGGGCTGTTTCTACCTGATGGGGATGTTTCTTCCTTGTGGGGACCTTTCTTCTTTGTGGGGACCTTTCTTCCTGGTGGGGACATTTCTTCCTAGTGGGGACCTTTCTTCCTGGTGGGGACCTTTCTTCTTAGTGGGGATGTTTCTTCCTTGTGAGGACCTTTCTTCCTGTGGGGACCTGTCTTCCTTGTGGGGACCTGTCTTCCTTGTGGGGACCTTTGCTCTTGGTGGGGACCTGTCTTCCTTGTGGGGACCTGTCTTCCTAGTCAGTTCCTTTCTTGCTTATGGGGACCTTTCTTCTTGGTGGGGACCTGTCTTCCTAGTGGGGACATTTCTTCCTGGTGGGGACCTTTCTTCTTTGTGGAGACCTGTCTTCCTAGTGGGGATGTTTCTTCCTTGTGAGGACCTTTCTTCCTGTGGGGACCTGTCTTCCTTGTGGGGACCTTTGCTCTTGGTGGGGACCTGTCTTCCTTGTGGGGACCTGTCTTCCTAGTCAGTTCCTTTCTTCCTTGTGGGGACCTTTCTTCTTGGTGGGGACCTGTCTTCCTAGTGGGGACATTTCTTCCTTGTGGGGACCTTTCTTTCTAGTGGGGACCTTTCTTCCTGGTGGGGACCTTTCTTCCTTGTGGGGACCTTTCTTCCTTGTGGGGACCTTTCTTCCTAGTGGGGACCCGTCTTCCTTGTGCAGATATTTCTTCTTTGTGGGGACCTTGCTTCCCAGTGGGTACCTTTCTTCCTATAGGGACCTGTCTTTCTTGTGGGGAGGTTAAGGTTGTTATGCTCCAAATGCAATGCAAAAATAAAAAAGACAAAAATGTGGAAAATTCTGACTTGATATTTTTGCAACAAAACTATACACACTGGCTGCACCGTGTTTTTGGAATTTCACCAACTTGTTCTCACCATGAAAAAAAAGGCAGTATATCTATGAGAAGGACTTTACTGTTAACAAAACGGTCAAACTGTGACTGTGTGCAGGAAGTTTTCTACTTCGGAAAAGCGAAAGGAGAATGGAGAGTTTCTCCACCTCATTTCAGGTGCTAAAACTTCATGAACTCTTTTCACACACAGCTCATAACTCTTTCTTCAAGTGCACATAAGATCTCATCTGCTCCTCACAGAATGGGCAAGCTGTCACCGTGTGCTGGAAGCTTTCCACTTTGGAAAAGCGAGAGGAGAATGTGGAGTTTCTCTACTTCTTTTCAGGAGCTAAAACTTTTACTCACAGCTTGGATCTCCAGAACTCAGTCTGCGCTGATTTTGGAGATGCAGCTGCACATGAGATGAAACCCAAGTGGGCAGAATGTCTTTAAGTGCAGTAAGACCTCCTTCATTCCTCACAGATCGAGCAAACAGGGACGCTGGGCTGCTGTCCATTTTGGAAAGTGAAGCTAGGGTGAAGATCTTCATTGCTTCATTCAGAAGCTGCTTCCACAAAGGCTGTAACTGAGTTCATAGTCCATCTATTATAAGACTGTATGGATAAAAAAATTATGGGGAAAGTAGAACCCCATACTCTTAAAAACGATGGTTCTTTAGGAAACATAATTGTTCTTTATAGAACCATGAACCTTTATAGATCCCTTTGCATGATTAAAAGGTTCTTTGCATGGTGAAAGTGTTCTTCAGATTGATGGAGAATGTGCTGTAGATGGTTCTATATAGAACCTTTCTGAAAAGGGTTCTTTATAGCACCAAAAACACCACAAGCCAAAGAATGTACTATATAGAACCATTTTTGCTAAGAGTGTAAAAATAGAACCATCCTTTTAGATGCTATATAGAACCCTTTTTAAAAAGGTTCTATATAGAACCATAAACAACACATTTCCATCAATCTAACTAACACTTTCACAATGCAAGAAATGTTTTTAAAAAGAGTTCTTTCAGTGTTCATGGTTCTGTATAGAACTGTTTTTTAGTGAAGAACCCTTAAGATACCTTCTTTTTAAAGTGTGTCCTTTGATCGAGAATGTATTGTGGACATTTGTAAATAGAAACTTTTTAAAACGATTCCATAGAAGAACCCTTTTTAAACAGAGTGGTTTGGTGTGAAATGGTTCGAATGTCTTTACAGTGGTGGTGATAGGAACCAGGGGTCGCCATGACTACAACACAAATATAGACATTTTATTTACTATCCAGAACCACCAGTGAACCTACACGAGTCTTCTGAGTTTATATGAATGTTGATGATGGAAAATAGTGGAAAATCTGAAATAATAAGTTTTCTTTGGGGACTATTTTGCCTCACAGCGCCCTGCATGTATCCCTCCACCATGAATGGAGTTTAAGTTCTCTAAACTATCATAAAACAGTGTCTCAGTCATCAGGCAGTGAATTCATAACCATTTCATAACCATTGTAATAATTTTGTTATGTGGAAATACCCTTTAAATTAAGTGTGTAGGTGATGGAATCAAACAAATCTATGCAGTAGCTAATGTTCATTCAAATGACATCTGAAAGACAGAAAGTGAGAGATACAGAGAAAAACAAAAAGAGAAAGAGAGAGAGAGAGAGAGAGAGAGAGAGAGAGAGAGAGAGAGAGAGAGAATGAGTGAGAGACAAACAGAAAAAAGAGAAAGCGAGAGAGGAGAGATAGATAGCAAGAGAAAAAGCAAAATTAGAGTGAAAGCTAGAGAGAGAGAGAGAGAGACTGAAATATAGTAAGAGACAGAAAACATAGAGGTGGCATAAAGAGAGTGAGATAAGGATAAAGAGAAAAAAACAAGAAAGACAGAAGACAAAAGGAGAAAGATAAAGAGAGAAAGAGAGAGGTAGAGATAGAGTAAGAGAGAGAGAAAGCAAAATTAAAGAGAAAGACATACAGAGAGCGAAAGTAGAGAGAGAAAGAATGAGTGAGAGACAAACAGAAAAAAGAGAGAGGGAGGGAGAGAAAGGAGAGAAAGAGAGAAAGAGAGCAAGAGAAAAAGAAACTTATGCAGAGAGAAAGAGAGAAAAGCAAGATTAGAATGAAAGCCAGAAAGAGAGAGAGAGAAAGTCTGAAAGGTATTAAGAGAGGAAAAAGATAGAGGTGGCATGAGGAGAAAGAAAAGGATAAAGAGAGAGAATGAGAAAGAGAGAAGAGAGAATAGAAAGAGAAGAGAAAAGGATAAAGAGAGAAAGAGTGAGAAAGAAAGAGGTAGAGAGAGATAGAGGCAGAAAGCAAGACTAAAAAGAAGGATTTACAGAGACAGAAACAGAGAGAGAGGAAAGAACGAGTGAAAGACAAAGAGAAAGGGAAGGAGAAGGAGGAGAGAAAGAGAGAAAAAGAAACAGATATATACAAAGAGAAAGAGAGAGAGAGGTGTAAAATAATCACTCCACTATTATTACAGTGTTATAAGCACATATATAGTTATATTTTTCACATTTTTTTGAAATTTTAATGAGGAACAACAGACTTCAGTCAAATCCTCTTCAGCTCGTCTGAATCAAAACCCAATTCACTAAATGATCTTTTCATTAACACACACAGCAGCTCGCAGTGAGACGAGCCTTTATTTGATTTCTCATTAAATAAAATTCTCTGCGGTGTTAAAGCTGCAGTAGTGTGTGTTATTTGGGTGGAATGGTTGGATTATCGTAATCAGGATTAATGGATTAAACTCACAGATCGTTCAGATTGAGGGTGATGATGCAGGGGTACAATCAGAGCCATGCACTGCTCTATGAAGGCCTGTGTGATAAAACAATAATGCTCATTTTTAAAATGACCGTCAGTATCAGTAATATGATTTGAACAGCTGCTACTTCAGCAAAATAGCCCTTCATTGGGCTGTGGAGCAGTGGAGCTGTGTTCTCTGGAGTGATGGAGCTCCATCCAGTACCTTTGGGATGAGTTGGAGTGGTCCAGAACTGACCATCCAACACCAGGACCTAACCTCACTAATGCTCAGTCAAACAGTAATGTTCAACATCTAGAAGCCTTCCCAGAAGAGTAGAGGCTGTTACCAGTGTAAAGGGGGATAAACTCCCTATTAATACCCTTCATTTCAGAAGAAACATTAATTTTATAAAACAGATATTACTGATTGTCTCAAAACTGCTGTAAAATCCTCAACATACAGAGAAATGACCTCACATCAATTGCATTAATACACCAAGCTGTTAAAAACCATAGTGCCATATATGGCCGTTATGTTGCTTGGCAGTAAAGCTGTTTATTATGACTACAACTCAACATTGAATAGAGCATTTTTAGCACTTGCTACCTCAAAATAGCTACTTACACAAGTCTGCTAACTGAAAATAGCTAACTAGATTATAGCTAATTGTATATTGTGACTCTTGCAACTGAAAACAGCTGATACTATCTAACTATGCTAACTAAAATATAGCTTGTAAAAGCTCATTCTGCTAACTGAAAATAGCTAACATTAGTTAACCATGCTACGTGACAATAGCTACCTTGGTAGCAAGAGGATAGTGGACCACTGTCAGCCCGCTCATGGCAAAGCTGGTGGTCCACTGGCATTTTGCTCAACGTTTTCTTGGCGGCCCACCAGTGTTTAAACAGAGTATTAGACAAAGTTCCACTAATCGTCACTCATTTTCCACTCACAGTCCAGTTTACTGATATTTCCTTCCTTCATTTCCTTAGTTATACCTTGTAAATTAGTTTAGTAAATTATTTTAATCCAGCACAGAGTCAGCTACAACTTTTTATAAAATCATTTTATTTCAGGCCTAGTCTTTTTTTTTCTTTCAGTTGTTTGTAATATTTGTCTATAAGTTTATTTTCTAAAATAAAAGTCCCTGTGCATCTAAAATCTGTTTGGGAGATTAAAAACTAGTTAGAGCTTGTAAGTGGAACAGTAATCTGGGTGGTCCAAGGGGGGACCAGCAGTGGCAGTGACAGTCAGCAGACTGATATATGCTTTGTATCTGGATAGTTACGCAACTCTGCTAACAGAACATAACCAACTCTAGCTAACTCGCCTACATAAAACAGTTAACGCTTGCTGTTGTTTTTAACCTGAAAACAGCTAGATAGGCTCTGCTAACTGTGTGGGCTGTTGTGAGTGATTGACTAGACTTCTTCTCTCTCCCGGTTGTAAAAGAGCACAGCATCACCTACACCCATCTAATCACGCTTGGCATTGGACATGGTGACCTTAGGCTCATGAGTAGCTGCTCCAGAGCTTCCCATTCTATTGGTCAGTGCTTTTCTATTGAGATTGTACAAGCTGTGTCAGGAATGGGTGACCTTAGAGCAGCTGAATTCCCTCAGAAGGCCTGCCTGGATACTTCTGTACATCCAGAGTCTGTTAATGAGGTTCCTGACTCGACCCTGGTTTCCACTCTTCCCCCTTTTTCCTCACTGCTTTGGAACGAGTCTGATTCGTTGCGTAATCCGCCGCTAATAACCGCAGTGGTGTGGCGGCACTCAGGCGGCACTTTTCTGTGGAGAGGAAGAGGACAGCGCTAGTCTCTAATCTGCAGCCAGAAAAAAACTAAAAGAAGGAGGAACTGAAAAAAAGTACAAGAGGAAAATCTGCCCTGCAGTCCCAGCTAAAGGTGAAGCCACACAAAGGCAAAAAAAGAAAAGCAGCCATAAATAAATAATGACATTACTTATTAATTACATATTCAGGATGGTATTTCTTCTTTTTCTGATTTTTTTTTTTCTGCCTACTCTCTCTATCTCCCTCCCTCCCTCCCTTTCTTGGCTCTCTTTACTCATTAAATATTAAACTGTTCAATACATGCGCCCAGGTTTTTCATTATCTCTGGACTTCATCAAGCGAGCCTCGTCCGGCTTAACCCTTAGAAGGCCCAATTATCTCCAACACTAACGAAAGCATGTCGGCAGTTTCGTATGAAATATTTCACACTCGTAGCTCATGGTGTGGAAAGTGCAGATGCTAAACGTTCAATTCATACCACATTTGTGTTTGTACACAGACGAGGAGATACTTAAATTTGACGAAAAGTTATTGTGGGGTCATATGCAATCTCTCAGGACATTAGGCATAAGATATCCACTTGCATAAAGGAAGAGAAAGTCAAAGCAAAAAATTAAGAGTTTCCAAAATTTGAGTTCAAAAACTACAACTGGTTACAAGCTATGGAGAAAAATGGACTCCTAGCAACCACCTGGAAGACCTTTTAGACACCAAAACTGCCCCCATCAGATAAACAACACTTAAAGCTAATTTCAGGATGGCAACTGCTAAAAAAATAATAATAATACAAAGATTTTTTAATAATTTGAGAGTAGCAAAGACTCATGTGCCTATTTCTAAGTGCAGTTTGTATTTTTTCTATTTTTATTTATATATTTTAAATATAAGAAGTAGCTACACTGTTTAAGCTAACTCTGTTTTTTCAGTACTGCGAGTTGAATCGCTTCCGCCGCCCCCTGCTGGCCGATTTGGGTTGCATCCCCAAACAGACGCAGTTTGAGGTGCAAAGAGAGAAAGTATATGCAGAGATAGATGCCAGTTCTAAACCCTAAAGCAGCCTAATACTGTTTTTACACTGCTAAAAATAATCTAACTTAATAATAACATATAATCGACCGTTATTTCTCTCATAGCTCAGTGTTAAATCTCACCGTGTGACTGTGGGCATGATCAGTCAAACAATGACAACAATCTGATTGGTCACCACCCAGGTAATTTGCATAAAGTTAATCCAGAACAAGACAGCTGAGTGATGATGTGTGCCAGTTATATATATGTATTAGCGTCTCTCGCCTCGTTATAGTGCAGACTTCTGCACTATAATGATGTAATCGTTCATGTCACGAATATGCTGCTTAAAATTTCAGCACTTTAAACTTAAAACACCTTCCCGCATCTCTGCAAGATGTTACTAAGAAAAGAAACGTAGACGACCTCATCACTGAATGTGTTTGGGATTACTGGGGAGGGTTAGAATTAGGGCCAGGTTGAGGGTTAGGATTAGGTTTTGGGTTGAGGTTAAGCTCAGTGAACTCCAGTGTGGTACCATGATCGGATGCCACCTGTGCAACAAGTCCAGTCGTGAAATTTCCTCCCTACTAAATATTCCACAGTCAACTGTCAGTGGTTTTATAACAAAGTGGAAGCGATTGGGAACGACAGCAACTCAGCCACGAAGTGGTCGGCCACGTAAAATGACAGAGCGGGGTCAGCGGATGCTGAGGCGCATAGTGCGCAGAGGTCACCAACGTTCTGCAGAGTCAGTCGCTACAGACCTCCAAACTTCATGTGGCCTTCAGATCAGCTCAAGAACAGCGTAGAGAGCTTCATGGAATGGGTTTCCATGGCCGAGCAGCTGCATCCAAGCCTTACATCACCAAGCGCAATGCAAAGCGTCGAATGCAGTGGTGTAAAGCGCCGCCACTGGACTCTAGAGCAGTGGAGACGTGTTCTCTGGAGTGACCAATCATGCTTCTCCGTCTGGCAATCTGATGGGTTTGGCGGTTGCCAGGAGACGGTACTTGTCTGACTGCATTGTGCCGAGTGTAAAGTTTGGTGAGGGGGGATTATGGTGTGGGGTTGTTTTTCAGGAGTTGGGCTCGGCCCCTTAGTTCCAGTGATAGGAACTCTTAATGCTTCAGCACCAAGAGATTTTGGACAATTTCATGCTCCCAACTTTGTGGGAACAGTTTGGGGACGGCCCCTTCCTGTTCCAACATGACTGCGCACCAGTGCACAAAGCAAGGTCCATAAAGACATGGATGAGCGAGTTTGGTGTGGAAGAACTTGACTGGCCTGCACAGAGTCCTGACCTCAACCCGATAGAACACTTTTGGGATGAATTAGAGGGGAGACTGTGAGCCGGGCCTTCTCGTCCAACATCAGTGTCTGACCTCACAAATGCGCTTCTGGAAGAATGGTCAAAAATTCCCATAAACACTCCTAAACCTTGTGGAAAGCCTTCCCAGAAGAGTGGAAGCTGTTATAGCTGCAAAGGGTGGGCCGACATCATATTAAACCCTATGGATTAAGAATGGGATGTCACTCGAGTTCATATGCGCGTGAAGGCAGACGAGCGAATACTATTAGCAACATAGTGTAGTATTGGAGCCTCCCTGGTGGAGCTTGTGCTAAAACTTTCATGGAAGTTGTAATAAAGATGAAAAGTGGACACACTGAACACTGAAAATATTACACTATATTTGCATTTAGTTATTATGTCTTCGGTAATTTTCTGTTAAATCTGCTTTATGCTGAAAAATGCCGAATAACTTGTACTTAATGGTCGTTTTGCCTGGAAATGAGAAAAATGACGGCTGGTCTCCGACTTCTGCACAGCTCTGTATCTACGTTTTTCCATATAAATAAGTAATGTATAGCAAAACCACACAAATAATTTCACTTCTAAGCACATAAATCTGGCTAAAGTGGTGAAACATGAGAGATGGATGAGCCACTTTGGTTGATAATGGAGGAAACAGTGTCACATGACCTGCCGAGGCAGGAAACGCATCAATAGAGAAGAAAAAGCGGGTTATCATGAGCATATTAACCTTCTGCCTTCGTCTGTTATCAGCAAAGAGATTGGATTACCGCTACTGGCCGAGAATCAAATTTGTCTTATTTTTCAAAGGCCTGCTGGATCTTATTCAATGTTTAATGTTTAATATCATGACTTCAATTCATAAAATACCCTACCCACAATCTGATAGCATTTCCTGCACACAAAGTATCTGCTAACTGGAAGGGCTGCGCAGGTGATGTAGAGTCGCAGTCAAAGATTTAGATAGCCCTACACCTTTATGTTTATTGTTTTCCATATTTTTGAATCAAAACTACATGATATACAAAATTACTCCTAGAAATAGGACTATTTATGCTACGTTTGGGAAGTCAGAGCTCGGAATTACATAATTTTAAACATTTTTAGCCTTTAGCCAGCTAACCTTAGTGATATGAGTAATAACTGTAATGTTTATGATGTGTTTACTACAACCTGTCCAGGGTGTATCCTGCCTTCTGCCCAATGACAGCTGGGATAGGCTCCAGCACCCCACCGCGACCCAGAAGGATAAGCGGTTTAGATGATGGATGGATGGATGGATGTGTTTACTAGGGATGTGCGTGAGTACTCAAGTAAATACTCGAATCCTGAATCACTTTCCTTTTGTTTCAATACAGGGAGACACAAGCTAGCATACAGACTAACAACTCAAGGCTTTAACAGGACAGTAAAATATGAGAGTTTTACTTAAATTTGTAAGAATTTTTTATCATACTAAGCTCTCCTACTGCAGAGTGCCTTAACGTGAGCTTGGTGCATTGTTAAGGACATCACTAAAGGCAGAGATAGCACGTTTGGCTCTGGCGCTAGCTAAGCTAACTACTCTAGCTGATATTAGCTACATTCAGAAGCAGTGAAAAGACAGTTCTCTAACAAACTAATATAGTTAGAACATTGTCCACCAAGGAGAACAGACCCTGTGTAGAAAACGGTGAGTCCCCATCTGCATCCAACGTGCTGGTTAGCTTTAGCGTTAGCGCATGAGCTCATCTGAAGAGGCAGCTTCTGTTACTCATCCAACTTGAAAACGGTTACCAGTTTTTCTTGGCTGTTTTTGAACAACTAAACATTTTCAAAAATCGTTTTCCTGTGTGCTGATAAGTTGGGCGCTACTGAATTGTTCAGCTTTTTCTTTTTTGCTTTTTTTCTTCTCCACACTTAACCAAATGTCTACTAATGAACTTTTATGAATACTTGAATATCAAATTTGCCCATAATGCACATCACCAGTACTTACTTTCTCGGCGTTATCGCTTTAAACAACTACTGTATCTGTATGCTGATTAATCTAATCTAATCTAATCTCTACTATAATCCCGTTTAAAATCAGAGAAGTGGTGCGTTAGTACTTTCAACAGCAGCAAAGTTGAAATTATGCGTAGAGCTGAACTGAATTGAGGACGCCTTCCTGACTTTCCAAATGAGTTAATAGACCCCCACCTATCAGCAGCACACCTGATTAGCTGGAATTCATTAATGGGGAGACTAATTGACTTTTTAATGAGGATGATATAATGATTTATAATGATACAAATTTAATTTACAATGATATCAATTTCAGGTCTACACCGCAAAAATTATACCTTGGTAAGTAAAAACATTTTAAATCTAGTTAATATATCTAACATTTCTCATTATGAAATTGTAATAAGAATATTATAAGATTATTTAACTTATTTTAAGATTTTTGTTTCTTTTAAGTCATTTCTTACTGTATTAGCAGATCATTTTGCTTATTTTAAGAAAGTGCAATATTGTCCAATGTACTTTAAACGAGAATATTGTTAACAAGAAGTGAAATAATCTCGTAATAGTTTATAGAAATGTTAAAATGGGAAGTAGTGGATATATTGATGAGACTGTTTCACTTGCCAAGCATCATTTTTTTGCAGTGTAAATGAAATAAATCTCCAGCATCTAAGCACAAGACTGTAGATCAAAATGTCTTTAATTTTTATTCTAAAACATGTACATTCGGTCAGACGGGTCCAAGCGTTTGCTGTTGTAGTCGTATTCATTGCACTTCAAAGCGAGAACAAAGTCAGTCCAAGCTGGACATGCAGTAACATGATCGGCCCGGTTCTATGCTGAGCTGGACGCAGTGCTGAGAGAATATTGGCATGTGGCTGTCAGCCTGTCACACAGATCAAAGCGTCCACACAGCCGCACTGGGGCAGCTTTCCAACGGTTAAAGCCACACTATGGTGAAAAATACAATTTACTCAAATTCACTTTCGGACCCTAATATAGCCAGTCAGAGATTTAGTGTGTGTTGAGGATGTATAATGTATTTGTGTAATATGTGTTTCTGGCCAGTTAGTGGATTTACAAGGTAGGTGTTTCTAATAAAGTGGCCAGTTAGTGGAAGCACAAAGTAGGAGTTTCTAATAAAGTGGCCAGTTAGTGGAAGCACAAGGTAGGTGTTCCTAATAAAGTGGCCTGTTAGTGGAAGCACAAGGTAGGTGTTTCTAATAAAGTGGCCTGTTAGTGGAAGCACAAGGTAGGTGTTTCTAATAAAGTGGCCAGTGAGTGGAAGCACAAGGTTGGTGTTCCTAATAAAGTGGCCAGTTAGTGGAAGCACAAGGTAGGTGTTTCTAATAAAGTGGCCAGTGAGTGGAAGCACAAGGTAGGTGCTTCTAATAAAGTGGCCAGTTAGTGGAAGCACAAGGTAGGTGTTTCTAATAAAGTGGCCAGTTAGTGGAAGCACAAGGTAGGTGTTTCTAATAAAGTGGCCAGTTAGTGGAAGCACAAAGTAGGAGTTTCTAATAAAGTGGCCAGTTAGTGGAAGCACAAGGTAGGTGTTTCTAATAAAGTGGCCAGTGAGTGGAAGCACAAGGTAGGTGTTTTTAATAAAGTGGCCTGTTAGTGGAAGCACAAGGTAGGTGTTTCTAATAAAGTGGCCAGTTAGTGGAAGCACAAGGTAGGTGTTTCTAATAAAGTGGCCAGTGAGTGGAAGCACAAGGTAGGTGTTTCTAATAAAGTGGCCAGTGAGTGGAAGCACAAGGTAGGTGTTTCTAATAAAGTGGCCTGTTAGTGGAAGCACAAGGTAGGTGTTTCTAATAAAGTGGCCAGTGAGTGGAAGCACAAGGTAGGTGTTTCTAATAAAGTGGCCAGTTAGTGGAAGCACAAGGTGGCTGTTTCTAATAAAGTGGCCAGTTAGTGGAAGCACAAGGTAGGTGTTTCTAATAAAGTGGCCAGTGAGTGGAAGCACAAGGTAAGTGTTTCTAATAAAGTGGCCAGTTAGTGGAAGCACAGGGTAGGTGTTTCTAATAAAGTGGCCAGTTAGTGGAAGCACAAGGTAGGTGTTTCTAATAAAGTGGCCAGTGTGTAGAAGCACAAGGGAGAAAAAAAGGCAGCCTTAAGGTCGAAATGTTGATCCTGTAGACTCTGCAGCCGGAGCGGTGAGTCGGCCACAGGAGACACTTTCTCTATCAGTTATGGATCATTGGCTGCTATAGAGAGCACTGTCAGCTGCTGCTATGTGATTGGCCGGCTCGTGTTAACAGAGATTATTCACTCAACTGGGCTTGTAATGGCCCTCAGGGTTATCTCCAGTGAATATACTCTACCATTCAGAAGTTTGGAATCTCTTGCAATACTATTCATTCTCTTCACTATATTCAGTGATATATTACACTGTATACTTTTAAATGTTGTAATCTGTTCAACATTTCATGGTCTTAAATGAATATTTACATCTCATTCATTTTTTATAAAATGATTGTTTTTTATATATTTGCCCCAAGATTTGATGACCACGTTTGAAATAGAAAGCATTTTGGATAATAAATTCATGAATATTCATTTTATTAGACCTTCATTCTGGATACGCCTCTTACAGTGGAGCTTTTTCGTTTTTCGATATGAAGCACTTCAAAGACCTGGAATATACTTCACTCACTCACTCACTCACTTATTCACTCACGTTTAGCAGGCTGAAGATTTTCCACAAGAGGGCGCCATTCGCACTAGCTAAAAGCATTTGATTTTAAAAATAGGAATAGAGTCTAATAAACTTCAGTTCTGATTCTGATATACTGCAAAATGTTTCAATTGATGCAAAATATTGCTTTTATTAACTCCTTAAAGGCTTATTACATACCAAGGCTTATTAATCAGTAACTACAGTAACTTCAATACAAACTGGCTGAGCTATTCTTAAGTTATAGAAGTGTGTAGTAAAACTTGTGTAGCAATGAAACCCTCACGATTAAGGGGCTAATCTATACCATAATAGTGATCATTTTAATACACTTTTGTGTCGGTTTTAAAACATTTAATTAATCTAAACTACAGATATTTATTTGAGTCGAATAAATTCAGTTAAATTGCTTGTTCCTTTAGTTAAACTGATGGTCATTTTTACTGTGTTGCTGCTGGATGTTCTACTGCAGTTCTATATGTTCTGCAGCACTAGTAGGTTTTTGAGGGCTGAATCAGGGAGTGGCTGCTCTGCATGACGCCTTCAATTAGCTGTGCTTTGTGAATGATTCACCTGCTAAACGACGAGAGACACACAGACTTTAATTCAGTGTTTTCACTCCAGGTTTGGAGCCGCTGCACTGTATAGTTCAGTGTTTCTCTCTGCTGTTCTCACCTCGTTCAGCTCAAGAAGGGATTAATTAGCTGATAATATCAGGTGTTTTAACCAGGAAACCACAGTTATGCAGTGCAGGGGTTTCAGGACTGGAGCTGAACTCTGAACTAACTGAACTAGCAAACTTACAGAATCACGTCTGTCGAAACACGACGTCGTTTTCCGCCCCACGACATTCAGTCTGATATTTAACGCCTATGTTTCTCCATTCAAACGTCATTTAAATCAGAAACAGAGAGTGAAGTTATACCGGCGGTCTGCAGCTCCATTAGGGGGCGACTGTTCATCTCTCGGCTGATAACATCAGCTGAAGTTCTCTAAAGGCCAGCGTTGTTCACATCTGTGTTAATTAGCTGATGTTGTTCCTCCTATGATGTCAGAGTGTTTCTCCTCTTTATGCAGCACCATGGGATCCTTTACCCACCCTGACGTGAAGAGCCGGTGGGCTTCTGTGCTTTTAAATGCTTTGAGAGACCCTCCAGATTAGGGAGAGGGGCTGAGTATGAGATGCATATATCAGGAAAACACAAATTTGGTAGCTTTCTGCCAGTTTAGTGGGACCAGGAGTTCAGGGGAAACTATATAATATTTTATCGACCTGTTTTATTGACTTTGTTGAGGAAATGTTTTTCTCTTCCAAAGTAAGGAGAGTAATTTAAGCCATCTTTCACCTCTAGGAGCAGCGAAGCCAGAAGTTCGGTCCCAAATATGGCGGCCACAATAGAAAAATCCCATGACTGAAAGGAGGGAATATTTTATTATATTTTGTCAGGAAAACCCACACGAAAAGTGACACGGGGAATGATGAGATACCGTGCATGAGAATTCCAGATATGGATGTCAGCAGGAAGCGAGTGATCTGAGCTGTTTGTGAGCTGATTTGCAGCGAAAAAACAAGGAGGAAAAAGAAAAGAATACGAGTGAGGGAACTTTTGTCGTAGCTCCTCCCCCCTCACCCTGTGTCTTGCGCTCTCATTGGCTGTAGCTTGTCGCCGCACTCCCTGCCAATCTCTACTAGGTCACAAAACTTTTTTAAGGAAACTGAAACAGATCAGACGCTGGCAGATTAAAGAACAAGGCGGTAGTTTACTCACAGGTTTGGGAGAATGACAAAGAGGGTAGTCGTCCAGTCCAAGGTCAAAACCAAGGAGCTGAAAAACCATAGCCAAACTAAAGGTCAGGCTTGAACACTGACTAGCCGATGACTAATGAAGATAGACAGGTGTGTGAGCTCAGGATACTGGTGAGGAGGATAGTAGGAATGAACACTCATTGGTGGATTGTGTACTGAGGGGAGTGGCATGGTCTTCCAGTGTATCATGGGAGTTGGAGGCCTCTGCACAGTCCATGGACTCAACTGATCCCACAGGAGAAAGAGAACAGGCAAAGGAGGGGTCCTCGGCGGGTGGCGTCACTGTTCACACTACAAGATTTTGACTCCTCGACAGGTCCAGATATTTCGTCTGCTTGATCTCTCTTAGGCGTCTGCGAGGCATCGGCGAGTCTCTCAGATGGCCTCTTTGAACAATTCCCACAGCGATCGGGAGCCGATTTGAGAGCCCCGAGCGAACGGCGGTTTGCCTGTGATCTGGGGCTTTTCTCAGCAATCTCCAAGAACTGTCTGCGAGTGGAAAATGAGGGCTGAAGTCGTGCAGTGTGAACACAGCGTTGGTCAGCAGTATTCTAACCTAGTCATTATTTCATTAAAGAAACAAGTTGTACATAGTTTATGCTACTGTACTCATACAGTAATAACCCCATACCTTCAGACTGATGGAGGTTTACCCCTCTGTGGATCATCAGACCACGACTCACTGCAGGACACCAACACAGCATCTGGACCTGCTGGGTTCAGTCCCACACCACAGAGAGAGAGAGAGAGAGAGAGAGAGAGAGAGAGAGAGAGAACAAAAACAACAGTGATAGAAAGATAGAAAGAAGAAAAGGAGAGCAAATGAAGTAGAGACAAAGAGATGGAGAGTGAGTGTAAAGAGAGAGACAGAAAGAGAGAGAGGGAGAGACTAGTAAATAGAGAGAAAAGTAAATAGAGAAATAGAAAGAAAGAAAGAAAGAAAGAAAGAAAAAGAAAACAAAGAAGAAAGAGAGTGACAGAGGGAGAAGAAAAAGAGAAAGAGAAAGAATAGAGAGACAGAAAGAAAGAGAAGAAAGGGAGAGTGAAAACAAAGAAACAGCAACAGAGGGAGAAGAAAAAGAGGAATAATGTAAAAGAGACAGTAAGAGATAAGAGAGAGAAAAGGGAACGAAAGAATAAGAGAAATGAGGAAAGTAGAAAAGATAGGAAGAAAGAAGAGGAAATGAAAGAAAGAAAGAAAGAAAGAAAGAAAGAAAGAAAAAGAAAAATAGAAAAAAAACAAAGTAGAGAGAAAGAGACAAAGAGGGAGTGTAAAAAAATAGAGGCAGAGAGAATGAGAGATAGAGAAAGAGAGAGGGAGAGATAGCGAGACTAAGAGAGAGAGAGGTAGAGAGAGAGAGAGACTAAGAGAGAGAAAGAGAGAGAGAGAGAGAGAAACTAAGAGAGAGACTAAGAGAGAGAGAGACTAAGATAGACAGAGAGAAAGAGAGACTAAGAGAGAGAGACTAAGAAATAGAGAGAGACTAAGAGAAAGAAAGAGAGAGAGAGAGAGAGAGAGAGAAACTAAGAGAGAGAGAGACTAAGAGAGAGGGAGAAGAGTGAGAGACTAAGAGAGAGAGAGACTAAGAGAGACAGAGAGAGACTAAGAGAGACAGAGAGAGACTAAGAGAGAGAGAGACTAAGAGAGAGAGAGACTGAGAGAGAGAGTGAGAGAGAGAGAGAGAGAGAGAGAGAAAGAGAGACTAAGATACAGAGAGAGAGTGAGATAGAGAGAGAGAGAGACCTTCTCTGAAAGGTGACTAATTGCCTCTCGGGTGTCGGCGTTCAGATTGTGAAATTAAATCATATTTTCAGTCTGAGCTCCGCTGAGTCCCGTCGATTCTCTCAAGGTGTTCCGCGCGTTCTGTTGCGACGGCGCTCATCCCTCCGATCTCAATTCACTTAATCTCATTAGGAGGGAGAGGATACAGTTAGGCTGACGAAGCACATTAGCCATAATAGGAATGAATTTCTGCTTGTAGGCTTCCGATGTCGTGGGAATTAACGTTAACGCAGATTTTCACTCTTCGCGAAAGCAAATTCAACAAAGCGTCCACGCGTTTCAAACAGGAACACAAATAACCATTAAACTTTTCTCATCAGCGTTCTCCCAGCCCGCCATAAATCAATCTATCAGCCGCGCATTAAAAACCCATCGGGCCCGGAGCGCGGGGTTAGGCTCTGAAATGAAAGGGGCGGGGCTACAGGGGGAGCGTGGTGGGGTGAGGCTGGGTTAATTGGGGGAAAGCGAGTGGTTAATGTCCTCCTAAATGAAGTGCTGGACGTGGTCATGCTTACAGGAGGTGGAACAGAATCACTGGGTGTAATTTATTACGTCAACGTGGTCTTTTGGGTCTTCAGGCGCCGTCGCTGATGTTCAGCGGCTGAGTGTTTATTTATGTTTCGTTTCTTCTGGAATGAGGGAAGGGAAAAAGGAGCTCGTCCCGTTTTGCTGCAGTAACTGCCTCTTCTCTTCTGGGAAGGCTTTACACTACACCCTTAAAAAAAACGTGTTCTACATAGAACCATAAACACTCCAAGAACCATTTGCACCCTCAATTGGTTCTTTGACTCAAGATGAAATGACCATGTCCATGAAATGACCATGACCATATTGACCAATCAGAGCTGTGGTCCTGACTTATTGTCCAATCATATGCTGTGTTCCTGACTTATCAACCAATCAAAGCCTTTATTCCTGACTTGTCGACCAATCAGAGCAGGTGTTCTACATAGAACCTTGAATATTCCAAGAACCATTTGCACCCTCGATTGGTTCCTTGACTCAAGATGAATTGACCATGACCACGTTGACCAATCAGAGGCTGTGTTTCTGACTTGTTGACCAATCAGAGCTGTGGTCCTGAGTTTTTGACCAATCATATGCTGTGTTCCAGATCTGTCAATCAATCAGAGTCTGTGTTCCTGACTTGTCGACCAATCAAAGCCTGTATTCCTGACTTGCCGACCAATCAGAGGCTGTATTCCTTACTTGTCGACCAATTAGATCATGTCTTCTACATAGAACCATAAACACTCCAAGAGCCATTTGCACCCTCAATTGGTTCTTTGACTTATGGTGAAATGACCATATCCATGAAATGCCTATGACCATGTCGACCATTCTTATGTTGTGTTCTTGACTTGTCGAACAATAAGAGGCTGTATTCCAGACTTGTCGACCAATCAGAGTCTGTATGCTGACTTGTAGACCAATCAAAGCATGTGTTTTACATAGAACCATGAACACTCCAAGAACCATTCGCACCCTCAATTGGTTCATTGACTCACGGTGAAATGACCATATCCACAAAATGACTGTCACTATGTCGACCAGTCAGAGGCTGTGTTCCTGACTTGTTGACCAATCAAGGCTGTGTTCATGACTTGTTGACCAATCAGAGGCCGTGTTCCTGGCTCTATCTATCTATCTATCTATCTATCTATCTATCTATCTATCACACCAACTCATCTCAGAGGTTTTGGATGGAGCTCCATCACTCCACAGAACACAGTTCCACTGTTCCATGTGATGCCCACTCTTTGCCAGCTTTGGTTCTTTTCAGGAGACTCACTTTCACTGGTTGATGATTTTCTGAAGTAATCAAACACATTCAGTGGTGTTGAGGTCTGGACTCTGGGGTGGTCAGTCCATCGTTCAGCTTCTTTGTTTGATGTGTCCGTCTCCTTTTCTCAGTGAGGTTCTTCTTGATCAGCTACACATCCTTTCAGACCCACAGCGCTGAGTCGTCTTCTCACAGTGGAAGGATGGACAGAAACACCTGTGGATGTTTTCAGATCTGATCAGCTTGATTTTCTCCTCTCTCTCAGAGATGAAAGCTTTAAGCGCTGTTTATCTGATGGGGGCAGTTTTGGGGTCTACCAGGTCTTCCAGGTGGTTTTGGGGGCCCAATTTTCTCTGTAGCTTTTAACATTTGAACCCCAGCTTTCTCTGTATGCACGTGGATTGCCTTATATCTAATATCCTCAGAAATATCTAAAAAATGAATAACTTGGCTGGTCTCAGACTATTGCTCAGTGCTGTATATACATCAAAATTAATATGTCAGTAATGTGTTAATGTGACAAATTGATAACCGATGTTTCGACGCCATTAATATATTTTTCTATTTTGACCCTTCATCCCATCCATAATAGCACAGGCTGAAGCCCAGCTGCAGTGCCCTATGTTGCTATTATAGGATCCATAACTGTAGCTCTCTCAAGTCTCAGAAAAATGTAAACAAGTGGGCGTGGCCTAGACAGGAACTGTGCATTTGGTACTAGACATGGGTATACTGACTGAGCAGAAGCCATTTCACTGGAAGAATCAGTTTGGTTGAGGCTTTTCAACTGTTTCCAGTAGCAACAAGATAAAGAACTGATAGTCATGAAAATAAATAAATTCATAATAATAATAGAACTATAAATGCATATGTGGGAACATATGGAAATGGCTGTTACTGGTCTGACTGTGTGCTGTCCCTCAGACTTTTCTGCTCGTTCTCGCTCTGAAAGTTGACTGAGAGTCTCTTTTAAAACTCATTTGAGATAAACATGTGGTTCATTAGTGAAAGACTAGATTCGAGCCATTTGTTCTCACCGGAGGGAACCGTCTGATAAGGAACTCAACGTAAACAGCAGAAATGTTATGAAGGGAAACCTTTTTAGAGTCTGTGGGTTCTATTCTGGAATCTTCTGTCTCTGCTTTAGCTCCGCCCCCTCATCATTGCTTTCACCTGTCTCTTATTATCTCTCAGTATATCGCTGCTGTCGGAACAGAACCGCATATGTGCATTTTTGTCGTTTTTCAGTTTTTGACATAATTTGAAAATGCCTGTTGGCCTTTATATTATATCGAAATTTCATGATGAATGGACCAAAAGAAATAACACAAAATGAATAGGAAAAAATTCTGGTTCCATTAAGTTACATTCAAAGTAAAGCACGTTTTTTCCTTCTCCCGTAAAGTGTTCATTTTGGAGATACGAGGTTTTGTTCTGACAACAGCGATATGCAGTTTGTCTCTTCACGAAGTCAAGTTTGTGCGTGTTCCTGCTGTTCCGAGGCATGTTTCCTTGTTTTCCCAGTTGTAGTTTCCCGGTTTTCCTCACAGACCTGTTTGACCTGGTTTTGATCTTGTTTACCTGTTTCTGGTTCATTTATACTTCTATGAAGATGTTCATAACTCTCTCGCTGAAAAATCACATCAGTTTGCTGAGGGATTATTCATGAATAAGCATAGCTGGAAGTCGAGCTGATATAGGCACTCACAAGCTGTCACTGTCAAAACAAAAGCTTGTGGATATCTTAATTTGATACGGAAGTTAATGCAACATTATTTATTCCAGGTGGTTTTAGACCCTGTTTTGGTCCAATGGATATGAAATTTTAACACAGTGCAAAGAGCAACTGGAGTTTTCAAATAATGCAAAATAGTAAAAACTAGAGATATAAGGTTTTTGACTGGCAGCGACGAGATGAACATTCTTCTCACACGTCTCCAGTTTTCTGGGACACTCTGTTGCGTTTCGGGGGGCTGATGGTGTTTCCTGCCACGAGCATCAGCAAGTTTCACCGCACAGCTTCCTCCAAGACCTTCACAGTCTACTTATTTTTAATCTCTTTTTCTATTAAACTTAAGCTGGGTGTGCATGATATGTGTGTATATCCAGGCTAAACGCCCAGTATACCACCCTGGAAAGTGTGTGTACAGCCTGTGTGTGTGTGTGTGTAGTGTGTATAATTTGTGTCGTATGTCTATGTGTAGTGTAGTGCGAGTGTGTGTTCTGTGTGTAGTGTGTGTGTAGTATGTGTATGTGTGTGGGTAGTGTATGCACAGTCTGTGTAGAGTGTGTGTGTGTGTATGTGTAGTGTGTGTATAGTCTGTGTAGTGTGTGTATAGTCTGTGTGTGTAGTCTGTGTAGTGTGTGTTTGTGTGTATGTGTAGTGTGTGTATAGTCTCTGTGTGTAGTCTTTGTAGTGTGTATAGTCTGTGTAGTGTGTGTTTGTAGTGTGTAGTGTATGCACAGTCTGTGTAGTGTGTGTGTGTGGTGTGTTTGTAATGTGTGTGTGTGTGTGTTTGTAGTGTGTGTAGTGTTTGTAGTGTGTGTGTGTGTTTGTAGTGTGTGTGTATGTGTAGTGTGTTTGTAGTGTGTGTGTGTGTAGTGTGTGTGTGTGCGTGTGTGTGCGTGTGTGTAGTGTGTGTGTATGTGTTCGTAGTGTGTGTGTGTGTGTGTGGTGTGTGTTTGTAGTGTGTGTGTATGTGTTTGTAGTGTGTGTGTGTGTGTAGTGTGTGTTTGTAGTGTGTGTATGGGTTTGTAGTGTGTGTGTGTGTCTGTGTGTGTGTGTGGTGTGTGTGTGTGTGTGTGTAGTGTGTGTGTGTGTGTGGTGTGTGTTTGTAGTGTGTGTGTGTGTGTGTGTGTAGTGTGTGTTTGTAGTGTGTGTGTGTGTAGTGTGTGTGTGTGTGTCTGAGTGTGTGTGTGTGTGTTTGTAGTGTGTGTGTGTGTGTGTCTGAGTGTGTGTGTGTGTGTGTGTGTGTAGTGTGTGTTTGTAGTGTGTGTGTGTGTGTAGTGTGTGTGTGTGTGTGTCTGAGTGTGTGTGTGTGTTTGTAGTGTGTGTGTGTGTGTGTCTGTGTGTGTGTGTGTGTGTGTGTGTAGTGTGTGTTTGTAGTGTGTGTGTGTGTGTAGTGTGTGTGTGTGTGTCTGAGTGTGTGTGTGTGTGTTTGTAGTGTGTGAGTGTGTGTGTGTGTGTGTGTGTGTGTGTGTGTGTGTGTGTCTGAGTGTGTGTGTGTGTGTGTGTGTGTGTGTGTCTGAGTGTGTGTGTGTGTGTGTGTGTGTGTCTGAGTGTGTGTGTGTGTGTGTGTGTGTTTGTAGTGTGTGTGTGTGTGTGTGTGTGTGTCTGAGTGTGTGTGTGTGTGTGTGTGTGTGTGTGTGTGTGTGTCTGAGTGTGTGTGTGTGTGTGTGTGTGTGTGTGTGTGGTCATGTCTCTGGTGTTTAACCCTGAGTGAGTCACTGTTACTGCGCTTTGTGAATTCGAATGTCAGACAGTTCAACTGTCTGACCATCTCTGAGTCCAGACAGCTCGTCAATAGAGCCATTATAGGACCTGTCAAAGGATCCAGCAGGACCTTCAGCTCCGTCCACTCCTACAGACAGACACTCTGTCCACTCCTACATCACAGATGGACACTCCGTCCACTCCTACATCACAGACGGACACTTCGTCCACTCCTACATACAGACACTCCGTCCACTCCTACATACAGACACTCCGTCCACCCCTACAGACAGACACTCCGTCCACTCCTACATCACAGACGGACACTCCGTCCACTCCTACATTACAGACGGACACTCTGTCCACTCCTACAGACAGACACTCCGTCCACCCCTACAGACAGACACTCCGTCCACTCCTACATCACAGACAATCAGTTTCTTTCTTTCTTTTCCTCTCTCTTGCTCTGTCACTCTTTCTTTCTGCTGTCTTTCTCACTCTTCTCATTTTTCTGCCTTTATCTTTTTACCATCTCTCTGTCTCGCTCCTACAGTGCAACATTGCTGAAATCATAGAGGCAGCAAAAGTGATGAATGGAGAGAATTTCCTGTATGAAAAGTTAACTTTTGAAAAAGAGAGAGATTTTTTTCTACTGTGCAGTGTTGCTGGGAAGAGTCATCAGAAGGAAATATTATCTGCGACCTCATCATAAAAAACAACGTCTGAACTGTGCGAAACAACATCAAGGTAAGCCAGAGGCATTTTGGAAGCATTTTCAAAAAATGGAACTTGTTGGCCAAAACAAAGGGAGCAGCATTTGATGAAGGGAACTCTGTGCCAACTGTTAAGCATGGGGGTGAATATGTGGCACAGGAAACCTTTTACACGTAGATGGAAGAACAGATTCCTAAAAAAATAGATTCCTCAGCAAATTCTGGAAGCAAATGTGACAAAGTCAGTCAAGAAACTGGATCTGAAAAGATATTTCTACAACAGGACAATGATCCCAAACACACCTCAAAATTCGCCATGTACTACTTCAATAAATGATGAAGCTTTCGTAATGGACCTCACAATCCTCTGACTTAAACATCTGTGGGTAGATCTTAAATGCATGCAAGACAACCCAAGAACATCACACTACTAGAAGCGTTCTGCATGGAAGAGTGAGTGAAAATTCCTAAAACAGGAATAGAAAGAGTCCAAGCTGGCTACAAAAAGTGTTTTTATATATTTGTGAAAGGACTGACTTAGTAGAGTGTCCAAATTATTATTTTTTTAATTTTGCCCAAATTTAGTTGCATCCAGTTCCACCCACTAGTCAGGACTCCCCCAATCACACAACACCACCAGTGCTAGGAAGTCAGTGGTAAACACAAGCTTCCTCCAAGACCTGTGAAGAGCCATGGCATCTTTTCAAACTGCCGCTCACGCAACGTCATTGGACAGCTGAACACGCTCTGAGGAGAACACTAACCGGCAGATAAGTTAGGTCAGCTAACAGACACCTACACTGGCTAGCATCGCATTGGGTGATGTGGGGAGAGGAGGGGTCATCCTACCCACCCAGAGACAGCGAGGCCACTTGTGCTGTCTTGGACTCCCAGCCATGGATGGCTGTAGCATCACCATGGATCGAGCTTGTGACCTCCTGATAAACAGTCACGCCACTCGGGAGCGAGTGCCCAAACTTTTCTTCAGTCATGGAGCAGCAAAGTTTTCTCTACGCCTCCTTTTCCACAAAGATTTCTTTCCCAGAATTACCTGTGTAGAAGTGCAGGCACTCATCATTAGCCAACCAGGATCATCCCTCATTCCTCTCGTTCTCTCTCTCTGTCTCTCTATCTCTCTTTTCATCTTGCTCTCCTGTAAAATCTCTCCAATCAGCCTCTCCACCATCCACCTCTCGCCGAGGTCTGTGGTGTAATTGCTGTGTGCAGAAAGGGTTTCCGTCACTTTTGCTGATGGTTGCACTTCTTCTCGAAGCATGGCTATAATTTTAGGATAAACACTTCACTGCATCGTATAAATTTAGCCACCAAGCTTGGGTTAGATAGAAGGGACACATTCAGCACTGTAGGAGCATAATGCTCGTCTCAGATGGATATACATACCAGAGTTTTACCACTTGCAGCATAGACCCACGAATCGTCTCTTAAATGTGTCAAATTGAATTTTTAAAGGGGGCCAGATCTGCTCTGGTTAACGACGATGGTGCATGCATGCTCACATTCCTTCATGAAGCATGTAAATCTATTCTACACTGAAACAATCCACAGCAGAGCAAGGAGAGATTAGACTCTAAACAGTGTGGCGGAACGTATTTAGCACCGCCGCTGAGACCCGATATCCATCTCGGAGGAGCGAGCAGTGTAAAATTAGAGACGTCTACACTAGATTTTAGACTCTGTTACCATTTTCATCGTCATATGTGGTATTTCACGTGCGACAAATGTAATTTCAAGTTTGCCAGATATGTCCTGCATCATGACGGGAGGGAAATTCTTATTGCTGCCATTAAATAGACTTATACCTCTGTACACCTTCACAGTTCTGTAAAAGTTTCGGGACACATCCACATCACACCTACATGAGCTTTAATGACATCCCATTCTAAAGTCCATAGGCATTAATATGGAGTTGGTCCGCCTTTGCAGCTCTAACAGCTTCCACTCTTCTGGGAAGCTTCTACAAGATGTTGGAGAGTCTGTGGGAATTTTTGCCCATTCATCCAGAAGAGCATTTGTAAGGTCAGTGAAAGCAGTGGACGATTTTAAACCCACCATTCAAAAACCATCAAAGCTTCAATTTCTAAACATTAAACGGTACTGATAACTGGGCGAGAGTAGCTGGTGAGCATTAGCTTAGTTAGCATGCTGCCAGCTCTGCTCACCACAGAACAGGTTTGATTCTTAATAACTTTAGCTTTACTGACACAAATGTAGATGATGATGACTCAAGTCTGAGGAAGCGAAGTCGAGCGGCTGATGTCAGAGGAACAGAAAGCTGAAATTAAACCTGTTCTCTCGTGTCTGAAGCTGGAGCCTCCTAGCTAAGCTAATGCTAGCTGGCTCCTCTCTCCTAGCTAACTTAGCATAGCTGAAGAGATCCAAACGCCACAGTGCAGGTTTGACTCGACTAACTGCTCAAATATCACAAGTACAGATGATAAAAACTTATGACTGATTGACGGTGGGGTGACAGAGACCCAATATCAAACCTGTTCTGTAGTGCTTTAAGCTGTAGCCTGCTAGGCTAAGCTAACACGAGTGCATGGTACCTCCCACTGCAGTACAGGCTTGGTTCTGGCGAACTGAACACCTGTTTAGAGGATAAAGACTCGTATCTGAGAGTCGAATGTCTGGTGTTGAAGTGACAGAAACATAAAAAACAGAACTGTTCTGTGGTGCTTTGAGTGGTTCCCTACTGGGCAACGCTAATGCTAATGTAGCTAGTTATCCAGCTACAGGTGAAACCCACCACAGTACAGGCTGTTTCAGTAACAGATGCTCAAATAACAGAGGACAAAGAAGATGAGAGCAGCTGAGAGACAGGAGTTGGAGTAACAGACAGAATCAAACGTGTTATGTGGTGAGTAGTGTGTACATGGTTATTAGCCTGTTAGCAGTTAGCCATTCATTTTTGTAGTTTTCTTGGGTATTTCCTGTTTCTTATTTAGCGGTACAACAGATGGATAAAGAAACTGTAGTCTGGACGGAATGGCCAAGTATGGCCCTGAGAACCGTTCGGCTTGATAGAGGAAAGGCAGCCAAGTTTTCTAAAGAAACTTGCAGTGGGTGGTTCTTTAAAGTTAAGGTTCTGAACCTATATATATATATATATGTATAGATAGATAGATAGATAGATTTAACCAAATATCTACACCATTCAGGCCTCATTATTTTTAGATAACCCCTAGATGTCTAGCGCTATTGTTGTTGTTTACAATAAATTTGATTTAAATCACAATTTTATTCAAATGCTAGTACAAAGTTACACATGAAATTACCTAGTCATGCAATGTATTACATACAATGTGTATTCTGTATTAATAGGTTTTCCAACTTTTTCATTTGTTTTCATGTAACTTTTTTGCTGTAACCAAGACCGTACAGATGTCATGCTTCCCTGCGGCTCACGAGCCGAACAGGACTCCATTTCCCATGATGCCACTGACTCTCACGTGACTTCTAACCAAAGTCACATGACGTAGCCCTGTTCTCAATCACCTGAGTATTGATTCTTTTCCCGTGTGTCCCAGCCTACATATACTTACCCTGTTGTATTGTTCCTTGCCGAGTTTTGACTAGCCTGCTAGCATCACGAAGCGTTCCATGTCTGTTTATCCTTCCGTGTTTGACCTTAGCCTGCTTTTGACTCTCCCATTTGGACTCTCTGGTTTGGATCTTTGCTTGTTTTTCAGGTGTGCCCCTTTACCACTTGTGTTTTGTGCTGTTGCTAACTTGGACTGTTTTTGACTATCCCTTTGTAGCTAAGCCCTTTATTAAAATCTCTTTTCTTAATCTGCGAGTGTCTGACTTCTGTCCAGTCCTGACAACAGACAACCATAACTTTTTGCCAAATTCAAGTCATAATAAAACTTTCTAGATTGTGTCCACTTGTTTCAAACAGCTATGAAATATATATAAAATTACAACACACCTTTTTTTTTAACGGCAATAACTTTGACTTGTTCATTTCTTCATCAGAGTTGAATGAGTTCTGGTAGACAGTAACCCCACAACCCTACAGTGCTGTATGTTTTATAGAACTTGGGTTTGTACTATATTTAAACTTGTAAGACAGTTTTTCTCCAGGATTTGGAACAGTTAATTGCATCCCTCTGTGACAGACACAGTCGATAGCTTAATGGTAGGAGGTCTGCCTGGAAAATGAGTCAAATTAAGAGTTTCAGGAACACTTCGATTTCCCACTAATGACAGCTTTTCTCGGAGTCAGACAAAGCTAGCCGAGCTACGCTCCTTACATTCTCTTCTCCACACAGGCCGTCCTTCCTCAGAGGAGTTAACCCCAGGAGTTAAACCCAGCTTTACAGCAAAGCCAATCTGGCTTCCTATGTGGAAAAAAATCTGTCTTCATTCCTCAGCCTGTCCTGCTTTGGACCCTGAACTGGCAGTGTTAGCATTAGCATTAGCCCTCACATCCCTCACAGCTGTGAGCAAACATTCCCCGCCTGCCGGAGATCCTCCAGCCTGCTCTCCCAGCTGGAAGGGGCACGGAGACCAAACAGGGGTGAAGAGACACCTGGAAAGATCCGGAAATACCTGCTCTACTTCTGTAATGTCAGCTATGATGTATATATTTTTGTGAAATCTACAGGTGGATGGGGCAAGCCCGTAAAACTAGGCCACTACTACCATCTCTGGCGCAACAGGAATGAAACAGAGAGGCTTCTGGACAGCAACAGTGTGTAGTAGTGGGAATTTGTCGATGAAAAAGTTTACTTTTGTAATATAGTACAACAGTAAGCTAAGCTAATTCTTTGAATTCATCTTTTGGCAAGAGAAAAAAAACAATTTGCACAGTTTTCCCAGATTCAGTTGACCAATCAAGGCACATTTGGTGTCCAAATTCTGCTTCTTTAGTTTTAAAGTGGAGCTATAAAGTTAATGTTGCTAACAAACACTAGAACTCAATAGTCACCCAAATCTGTCCAGCAAAAACACCCCCCAAAACGTCTTTCAAACGCATCTAGGTGTACATTAAAGTCAAGCACACTTGTCCATGTGTTTTAAGACTTACTGTCCCTTACAGAAAAACAAAACACCTTTTTTCAAGCATACATTGCTGAGGATATAAGCAAATATTTGAAACGAATAGGTGTCACTCAGATATATGGGCAGATATTCTAAATATAAGTTTTAAAATACACGTTTAAAACAAATTTTGTGAAAATTATATATTTTAAACCTTAACACACTGCAATATAACTGAACTGTGTCTGTTACAATTTGTTATTATAACTGTTGAATAAACTAAATGTTGCATATACAGTTCTGTTTCTACATCTCAACTCTGCACTTTTTGAGGTAGTAGTTGTTCTCTATTGTCCTCTTGAAATATTTGGGCATATTTCTTAGTATTTACTAATATCCAGAATAGTGGTTTACATTTGCTGAATGTTCAGTTATGTAAATGAGCTGTTGCATGTATATCTGATTCGAATAGCCTATGTGATAACAGGAAATAACCAAGCAACACATCAAATACTGGACACTTAAAAATGAAAGTCTAATCTTTAATATATGGCTAAATACATATATTTCATATATTACATCCTATATTTACAGTACATTGGGACATAAATAGTGTATATGCATGTAATTATGTATGTATCATCATGCATTATTCATGGATTTTCTTTACTGAATAATATATCAAAAATATACATTGTTTAATACCATAGCAATGGCCTACCAACAACTTTGCAACCACCTTGGATAACATAGCAACAACCTCACAACACCTTAGCAATCACCTGGGATACCACAGCAATGGCCTAGCAAAAACTTAGCAACCACCTGGGATATCATAGCAATGGCCTAGCAACACCTTAGCAACCACCTTGGATAATATAGCAACAGCCTGACAAAACCTTAGCAATCAACTGGGATACTACAGCAATGGCCTAGCAGCACCATAGTGACCAGCTGGGATACCATAGCAATGGCCTAGCAACACCTATGCAATCACTTAAAAAAAAAAACATGGCAACAGCCTAGCAACACCTTAGCATCCATGTTGGATAACATAGCAACAGCCTGAGAACACCTTAGCAATCACCTGGGATACCACAGCAGTGATCTAGTAACAACTTAGCAACCACCTGGGACACTATAGCAATTGCCTAACAACAACTTAGCAACCACCTGGGATACTATAGCAATTGCTTAGCAACAAATTAGCAACCATGTGGGATACTTTGGCAATGGCCTAACAACAACTTAGCAACCACCTGGAATACTATAGCAATGGCCTAGCAACAACTTAGCAACCACCTGGGCTACTATGGCAATGGCCTAGCAACACGGGAGCGACCACATGGGCTAACATACCAATGGCTTTTTTAAGCTAACCTAAAGTTCACTCCCACCTTTCCCTTCTAGTTACAGTGAAGTGCTCAGTGATTGCATCACTCCACAGTTTATCTGTAGGTGTTGTGCTGTCATTAACAGGAAGTGCCACTAGAGAGTAAAGACTTAAATTAAGCAAATCGTCCCTACAGCACTGACCCGTGACGGACGGTACACTGTCCAGTTGCTGTGTGCTTGTTTGGGTGATCCCCACCTGTGAGAGCAGCTTGGAGAGGAAATGAGCCAAAATGTTTCTCTTTACAGTCACGACCAGGTGGGTCAGCTGCCTCGAGGCAAGAGAAGCTAATGAAGAGAGAAAGAGAGAGAGCGAGAGAGAGAGAGAGAGAGAGTGAGAGAGATCCTATAAATACTTGGCAGGTATCACAGTCCCAAAGACAGAGATGGAGAGAAAGAGAGAGAGGGACAGTAAAGATCGGGGCCACTTTCTCTGGGCACCACTCTCCTGTCTGTGGGCCTGTTTGGTCATGAGCTTAGCAATGAGTTGACTCCATGGCAAGGGTAATTGTTTCCAATAAAGTGGCCACTGAGTGGAAGTACGGGGTAGGTGTTTCTGATAAAAGTGGCCACTGAGTGGAACCACAAGTTAGGATGTTTCTAATAAAGTGGCCACTGAGTGGAAGTACAAGGTGGGTGTTTCTAATAAAGCGGCCAGTTAGTGGAAGTACAAGGGAGGTGTTTCTAATAAAGTGGCCAGTTACTGAAAGTACAAGGTGGGTGTTTCTAATAAAGTGGCCAATAAGTGGAAGTACAAGGTGGGTGTTTCTAGTAAAATGGCCAGTTAGTGGAAGCACAAAGTGGGTGTTTCTAATAAAGTATCCAGTTACTGGAAGTACAAGGGAGGTGTTTCTAATAAAGTGGCCAGTTACTGAAAGTACAAGGTGGGTGTTTTTAATAAAGTGGCCAATAAGTGGAAGTACAAGGTAGGTGTTTCTAATAAAGTGGCCAGTTAGTGGAAGTACAAGGTGGGTGTTTCTAGTAAAATGGACAGTTAGTGGAAGCACAAGGTGGGTGTTTCTAGTAAAATGGCCAGTTAGTGGAAGCACAAGGTGGGTGTTTCTAGTAAAATGGCCAGTGAGTGGAAGCACAAGGTGGGTGTTTCTAGTAAAATGGCCAGTTAGTGGAAGCACAAGGTGGGTGTTTCTAGTAAAATGGCCAGTTAGTGGAAGCACAAGGTGGGTGTTTCTAGTAAAATGGCCAGTGAGTGGAAGCACAAGGTAGGTGTTTCTTGTAGGGCCTGTAGATGAAGACACAGCGAGCTGCTTCAGTATTTTAGTGCTATTTAGTGACTGACATATTGCACTGCATATTGTCCATAGGCAGTGGATGTCTGACCGAAGCTCATGAGGTCTGTACTAGAACAGCCTGTTCCTAATAACCTCATTGTGTCTGTTCTTGTGGCAAACAAAGTGCTAAGCATCTGCTCACATACAGTCCTGCTAAACTCAGCTGAGAATTGGGTGGAGAGGCAGAAAATGTGTAAATGCGCAGATATCAGTGTGGAATCAAGCTGTCAGTCACTTCTACTCCTCAAACTGTGAAGCTCTGTTCATTTCAGTTTCCCATTTGCTCATTCAGGCAAACATCGACTGCAAGTTGTTTCAAAATGTACTGAACACTGCAGTTCACTTCAGACAGAAACATCCACTCTTTCCCTTTATTCCAGCTTCCGTTCTTCTCAGGAGACTCACTTTCAGCTCCTCAAAGAATCTGCAGACACACCTCCAAAGTTCAGTCTTAGAAGCTGGTTGATCATTTTCTGAAGTAATCAAACACATTCAGTGGTGTTGAGGTCTGGACTCTGGGGTGGTCAGTCCATCAGCTTCTTTGTTTGATGTGTCCGTCTCCTTTTCTCAGTGAGGTTCTTCTTGATCAGCTACACATCCTTTCAGACCCACAGCGCTGAGTCGTCTTCTCACAGTGGAAGGATGGACAGAAACACCTGTGGATGTTTTCAGATCTGAAGCAGCTTGATTTTCTCCTCTCTCTCAGAGATGAAAGCTTTAAGTGCTGTTTACCTGATGGGGGCAGTTTTGGGGTCAACCACACTCTCAACAAACATGGTTCTTCAAAGGTTCTTTCGTAAGGACAATGGTTTTCTATAGAACCATGAACACTCAAAGAACCATTTGCATGCTTAAATGGTTCGTTGCATGGTGGAAGTGTCCTTCAGATTGAAGGAGAATGTGTTGTGTATGGTTCTGTATAGCATCAAAAAGGGTTCTGCTACTGTCACGATGTCAAGCTCATTACAATGTAAGAACCCTTTTTGGTGCTATAGAGAACACTGTTCTACCACTTTTTTTGTGTGTTTTAATAAAAATAGGATGATTTTATGCGTAAAAAGCTGTTTAAAGCTGTGTTTGCTGGTCATGTACTGGCTGCGTTTTTGACTTCAGCTCAGATGAGCTAAATTGTCACTACCGAAACAGTCCCTACTATGTTACGATTGTTTTAGGACTGACAAAATGGAATGTTCAATCATTAGTTTTAATACAATAAACATAATTAAGGTATAGGGTCACTTAAAGACAATGGACTTTAGTCTAAAGTCCAAGATCAGTCAAATGTGTTTTGAATTGTGAATTCGACCCAGTTTTGTAGAACTTTATCGACTGAGCTTTACTGCTGCTGAACTACTGCAACACTAAAGCTGGGCCTACACTACATGATTTTAACCCCAATTTGCCCCTTGCGACAAATTTTCACAATCTGAAGCGATTTTCCAGGTCAGGAGCTCAATCAGACATGACTGACAGAGCGGACGGTCTGGTAGTGCGAGAGGAGAAACGAGTGAATCTTCATCCCTCCGATCGAACTCTGAAGTGATCAAAAACCCTCAGATATGATCAAATATGTTTGATATTTATGACTCAAAATGTTCACGAGTCCTGCAGTGTGAGATGGTGAGAGATTTACTCAACGAGTGTTTCAAACAGCCAATCAGAGAGTAGAAGAGTGGAGAAACGCGCACAGGCACGTGCATGAACAGTCGAGTGGAGACAGAGGAGCTCATGTTTATAAAGATGATCCAGATGTCAAAACACTGTCTTTACAACTTCAGCTCAGCTGCCAGTTTGTAGTTTTTTGTAGATTCAAAAAGATTCATCCGATTTCAAAGCGCCATATTTTTACAACCGTGAGGTGCCTAGGAACCAATCACAATCCAATTGAAAGAGGGGGTCATAGAGTGTCTGACTGTCAGTGGAAGATGGCCCCCTTCAGTCTGAGAGGAGATGAGACCCCTGAGCAGAAAGCGTTCTGCGTTCTCCACTTCAGTAAGTGATTTTCGTGGGCAGTGAACCTCCAACAGCTCAGAGCGTTCATCGTTGGTTCCACAACACTGGATGATCTCCGAAATCGCACTGAAAGAGCTGTGAGTGCAGCGACACCCGACATGCTCAATCGAGTGTGGGATGAATCTGACTATGGTGTTGATGTTGTCTGTACAGCTGGAGGAGGTTCATACTGAGACCTTCTACAATTACATAATAAACTTTATGCTCAATTAAACCATTTACAGTTCACTGCATTGATCTGTAAAGATTTACAAGTGAATCATTTTGACATCGGATGAATCTTTTTGAATCACTCTGTGTTTCTCCAGCTGTCACTGTACCAGCGCTTCCACATATTAATCACCAGTTTGAGCTTTCGCGGCTAATAAAAGCACAAACAGGTCCAGTAAGTGTAGCTTTATTTATGTCGTGATCTGAGGAGTTCTGGGAGTTTGAGCTCTTATTCGTAGCCCAAACTCATTATGTGTGTTATTCTCTCTCTTCGCCTTGTTGTCTAGTGTGAGGCCCAAGAAACTCTGTGATAAACTAATGTTAAGTGTGTGATGCTCTCATTTTAGAAATCTGTTAAGATTTTAAAAGTCTTGATGAAAAATCTGATGGAAAATCTCAGTTTACATGCTCACAACAAGTAATCAGATCCAAAATTACACGCATATGTCGAGAACCACTTGCAATTACCATGACAACCAGCATCACGTGAGTCCAGTCAGAGTGAGATGAGCAGCAGTGAGCAGCGCTTGTGTTTTTAATTCCTTTAAAATGATGTCAGACTCAGGAAAACGTCCTTCACATGTCCTTATTAAAGAAGGCCGAGAGGAAGACGTCGTGTTCTGAGACACATAAGCTGGACGTCCGTCCCACCGCCGTCTTTTAAAGATCAGAGCATAAACTTCGTCTCCTCTGCAGACCAGTTTCTGCTCCGCCATGCTGAACGGTATAAACTCTCACTATGACGTGACGAACATGATCAGAACGGACTTAAACTTTCCGATAGGGAATGTAATCAGATACAGGCGTTTACACGGATGTTATTCTTCTATTTAACGGATTATTTACAGGATTATCCACCTCGATCAGTCGGATAGAAACTGTATTCTGAATGGCCTCAATCAGACTAGACTATTGCGACTGAGGTGTTTACATGGACGTATTCTATGAGCTATTAGTCGGATTATTAGGCTACATGTAAACATGGCTATTGTTGCTGTTTTAGTGATTTTTTGACATAAGGGAAAAGTCAGAACTACTTTTCCTCTAATAAAGTGATGACGGCACTTAGTTTGAGAATAACACTCACAGTGAAAGCCTCTCTGCAGCAGCTGGCAGGTGCACAGCTCAATTGATGTTTGTTTATGTTCGCTAAGAAGCTGAAACACTGAAATATTCTCTGCACCTGAGTTTTTATTTGCATATTTTGTGTTTGTGTTCGTTGCTCTGTTCAATTGCCACACTGATGATGATGATGATGATGATGTCTACATGTTTCTCTGTGCTCAGCTTACACGGCAAAACTGAGAAGATGAGCTCCTCTCAGCTCAGTTTACACACACTAACCTACATGTTCCTGTAGAGCCAAGAGCTTCAGTCAGAGCTGAACACATGGAGCTGTTTGCTTGTTTATGCTTTTAAAACAAGTATCGAGTGTGAAAACATTAGATCTGAGTACACGGCTGAGCAGAGAGCTGCAGCGTCACACAAAGCCAGAGACACAGGGTAGAGTGTGTATTTATCTCTGTATGGGGACCAAATCCCTCCATATTAATTAGAGCCATTGCTTAAACTGCTTTTCCCCTTTTCTGTATTGAATTTTTTTATATAATATTAAAGCATTATTCTTATGCTCATTTTGTACTACTCAGGCTTTAGCAGAGCTCAGTAACGCCGAGATTAATAACCGATCACATTGATTTATCAGTCTACTCAGGCTTTAGCAGAGCTCAGTAACGCCGAGATTAATAACCGATCACATTGATTTATCAGTCTACTCAGGCTTTAGCGGAGCTCAGTAACACTGAGATTAATAACTGATCACATTGATTTATCAGTCTACTCAGGCTTTAGCAGAGCTCAGTAACTCTGAGATTAATAACTGATCACATTGATTTATCAGTCTACTCAGGCTTTAGCAGAGCTCAGTAACACATATTAATAACTGATCACATTGATTTATCAGTCTACTCAGGCTTTAGCAGAGTTCAGTAACACTGAGATTAATAACTGATCACATTGATTTATCAGTCTACTCAGGCTTTAGCAGAGTTCAGTAACACTGAGATTAATAACTGATCATCACATTGATTTATCAGTCTACTCAGGCTTTAGCAGAGCTCAGTAACGCCGAGATTAATAACCGATCACATTGATTTATCAGTCTACTCAGACTTTAGCAGAGCTCAGTAACGCTGAGATTAATAACTGATCACATTGATTTATCAGTCTACTCAGGCTTTAGCAGAGCTCAGTAACCCTGAGATTAATAACCGATCACATTGATTTATCAGTCTACTCAGACTTTAGCAGAGCTCAGTAACGCTGAGATTAATAACTGATCACATTGATTTATTCTGAATGGCCTCAACCAGACTAGTCTCTCCCCACTGAGGTGTACACATGGATGTATTGTATTCTGATTGAGCTATTAGTCCGATTATTAACTGATTATCAGGCTGCATGTAAACGTGGCTACTGTCAGGTTTCACTAACTGTGTTATATGTAAATTTAGTGTGTAAGGAATCATAAAACTGTAAGCCCCAGTTTGTTTTATCGTAGCAGATATCAAACTCTCAGTCTGTAAGTTATTAAATGCTGCAGTTTTCCAAATATCATCTATTAATCTCCTCTGAAGGTTACAGATGGGAAGAGTGGAACAATCAAATAAAGAAATAAACAAATAAAAGAAGTGTCTGTGTAAATGAGTGTAGGTGAGTGATGGTCTCTGCTCTCTGAGTGTTACTAAAGCAGTAAGTCACGAGAGGCGGTGCATTACTGTGATTTTATCACGGGGAAGAGTGTTGTTAGGGACGATGCGAATTGGAGTAAAACTCCCTTCCCTGCAATAAAATCACTGTAACTCACAGCTTCAAGTTGCTTATTGCTTTTATAAAACGGTGGCCAACATGAACTACAATAAAAAACACACTTTTTCAGAAAATAATTTATTATTAATAATAATCAACATAAACAAGTATTCCACCAAGAAATGTAGTTCCTTTAGCGTATGGCGTCTTTGCCAAGCAACATGGACGCTGAATGAGGAGAACGTTTGGTCACCCATAACTGTATATTGTGGTCATTTCATGGACTTTTTAACTTTTTGTCATATAACAGTGAACATATAATAACACAGCACTGTTTAATGCAAAAACCTTTGCTTTATAACTACTTTTTGGTCACCAAATTACCACCGTGAGTCTTATTTAGCACCAATCCAGTGGCGTCCTTTTCTCACGCTGGGGCTGAATCTCAAACGGCTCCCTGCTCCCTACATAGTGCACTACGTAGGAGTTTAAATACTGGATCCTGCAGCCCAACAGAGCAAAATACAGCTAAGAAACAGTCATTTGGGACTCAGACACATCCACACTCCATAAATGAGGCACTGTTTGGCTGTAGAGGCTAGAACTTCTAAACTTTCATAGCTAGAACACTATTTAGGGAGTATGGAGCCGTTTGGGATTCAGCCTGGATTCGACGCAACTTCTCACTGAAACATGGACATTTGAAGTGTGTAAAACATTCAAGACATTATTTTTTTAGTCTTTTATACTGCAGTTTTACAATTAGTCATACCGTAAGTACTTTAATTCAAGCCTGTGATATTAACGATGGAGTTGTTTAGGCTGTCGGCTCTTTTAGCCTGTTAGCTAGCTGACCAGCCTGGTTCTAGTTAAGAAAATAAGTTGTCAGCCCCTCAGTTTAAACAGAAAAATGGGTTCTTACTTCATCAGTACACTTGGTGGTTCCTGTGAACAACATTAGATTCAAAGATTGTTATATTAACAGCAGAAGGGTTTTTCGTGCCATGTTACAGCGATACAGAGTTCAGTCGTTGTGAGGTGCTCACAGGTGTACATATATCGTGGATTTTACAACGTCTTCGAAAGTGGCTCAGCCAATCAGATTTTAGGACCAGAACTAATAAATAGGCAGAAATGCAGCACACTTTCACCGCCCCTTAGTGCTGAATCTGGGGATAGAGCCGTAACAGCCAGTATTACTGTGGAAACAACAACAACATGGTCATGCTAAACAAAGCAGAGAGGCGTTAATGCAGGGCTGAAACTCTTAAACCACATTTACAAACTGAAAGGAAGCGGGAATAAAGCTTTTAGTCATGCTAGCGGTCTTAGCGTGGCATTTCTCCGATCACTCCCACAGTGTGTGATAGACTCAGAGTGAGCGTCTCATCGATTTCCTGCTTCCACAGTTACACTAAAAACAAGGTTTAACTGTGCATCGCGCTCATATTGCTGACTCCTCAACTGCTTGCTCTGTCAGTCTGCTTACGGAGAACCTCATAATTATGTGGTGGAATGAAATAGTACCTATTCCCTTACAGGGAAATGACAGAGAGAGAGAGAGAGAGAGAGAGAGAGAGATATTGCTGTTTCAGGAGCATCTTAATAACGAGCCCCAGGTTTCGTTATCACAGTCCTACTGACACATGATCTTATCTGCTGTTCGCTTTGCCTGTGATGGAGACCGAGGGCAGAAAATGAGCAGCGATCCACAGATAACACCAACACGCATCCATCTGATCCCTGACAGCCTGTGAGATACTGTTTCCCTGCTTTGTCTCAACAGACTCAGCTTTTACACTGTTAATTACTGCTAAGCCTCTGAGGCCGACGAATGCACCGGTGCGTCAAATTGGATGTTTCTCTGTATTTCTGTTAATATCTTTGTGATGATCCAGCTCAGAAATCCAGTTCAAACCCTTCCTGAATCTGTAGAGTCGCCCTTTCCATTCCATCCTATCTCGAGATCATACGAGACTCACATCCGGAGTTATGAGCCTGTGAAGAGGGGCTGAGATACATGTCATCTGCCTCTCACTATGTGGAACTGGTGCATTCGTGTGTCCGTCTACATTCTGTGTGAAACTGACCAATGGACACTCAGGAAATCACTAAGGACTGACCATCACGCCGGAAACCCTTCATTCTTCATTCAGTCCACATCAGAGACTCATGAGGAACGGCGTGCAGAGAGTTTACAGTTGCTGAAGTTGCTTTTAGAAAGTAGTGATGAGGAGAACATTTATGTACTGCTCTATTTGTCACACTACTTTTGTGAACATACTTTTTTCAGCTTCAGGGCTGAGATATCTCTGTACACAGTGCTCCAGGTCAAAACGGCCTCATCACAGAGAGCTGAGATTGTTCTGAACATTTTCATATGTAATATGTGGGTATCATGTTGATGCAAACGACTTTAAAGGTGAATTTAAGAATATATGTGAAAATCAAAAAAAAACCCTCAGACCACAGAGGGTTAATGACATTGCAGCACGTGCCTGATTGACTGGATGAAGGCCAATGCTTGTGATATGTGTTATAATATGATTTTACTGTTATTGTAAAATGTAGATAATAATAAAAACTATGGGAAAGTTTGTGGACAAACTCGTTGCTAACGTGTTGTTAGGCTGTTGGTTTGTTATCCTAGGGTGTTGCTAGGCTATTGCTATGTTATCCCAGGATGTTTGCTAAGGTGTTGCTTGGCCATTGCTATAGTATCCCAGGTGGTTGCTAAGATGTAGTTTGGCCATTGCTATGGTATCCCAGGATGTTTGCTAAGGTGTTGCTTGGCCATTGCTATGGTATCCCAGGTGGTTGCTAAGATGTAGCTTGGCCATTGCTATGGTATCCCAGATGGTTGCTAAGATGTAGCTTGGCCAATGTTATGGTATCCCAGGTGGTTGCTAAGATGTAGCTTGGACAATGCTATGGTGTCCCAGGTGGTTGCTAAGGTGTAGCTTGGCCATTGCTATGGTATCCCAGGTGGTTGCTAAGGTGTAGCTTGGCCATTGCTATAGTATGCCAGGTAGGTACTAAGGTGTTACTAGGCCATTGCTTTTGGATGCTACAGTGCTACTAGTGCTGTTGCTATCCCAGGTAGTTGCTAAGGTGTTAGTAGGCCATTGCTACGGTATCCCATGTAGTTGGTAGTATACGTGGGTCAGTGTGAGAGGTGTCCTTTGTGATGTCATCTGTGCCTCTTAGATTTGAAATCCCTCAACATTTCGCCATTCATTTCTTATGGGAAACAAAAACAAAAACAATCGTGTTGTTGATGAACGGTGTATGAGCGCAAATGCACTACTCCTATGGAAGCTGTGCCATCCTGCAAAGATTTGTGGTTCTAGCTCAAAACCCTAAGACAACAGTACAAATAATAATGCTAAGAAAACGATAACAAAGAACAGGAAGCTGGCTTTGTCAGGCAAACTTCATAAAGAAAAATCCCTCTATGAGTTGGTGTGTCTACTACTAAAACACAGTAGAACAGACTCAAAGCACACAGCGAATATGCAAGCATCACTATTTCTTAGATTTGGGTCAATGTTTCTGGAGAAAAGGTAGTAGAGAGAGTCCTAATTGCTTTAGAAGTATCATACCCTCCCTTTGAGCGGGAAGTGCAGCGTTTAGCAGTGTTTCCCGTCTTCTGGAGACGTTGCCAAGCCCCCGAGTTTGTTAATTTATTGAAAGTGTTCTCTCTGCTGGGTTGAAACGGCTGCGTTCTACACGGAACGCTTCAGAATCTTCATTATCCCCTCGTGATGTATTGAAATATTCCGAACATATACACAGTCACATTCGTCAGAGGTAATTACCTTGTGTTCAGTTGCCGGTGGAGAGAAAAGAGCGGGGGGAAAAAAAAACTGTTGTTTCTGCGTGAAACTGTTTTTAAAGTGCTGCCCAAAAGCGATTATACATAACTCCTGTTCCTATGCAAATTGACATAATGGGCTGCAGATAAACTGCTAATTGGATCTAAATTAAGATCGTTTTGGAGGCAGCGGGCCGTGGAAGCGGAGATTAAGTTTGCTTTTTGAAACTTTTAATTGTGCCACTGTGTCTCAGTTAAAGCAGATCGGCTCGGACTATTACTAAGGACAAACTGTAGCATTAGTTACAGTACCATTGCCTATTTTTGGGCCTAATGTGGCAGTGGAACAATAGAAAGGCCTTGTTTTAAGTGGCTCCTGTGGGGCAGGTTATCACTCAGGTTGGACCGTTCCAGTTCTGGATGGCGCTCCAGGCTGGCGGTGAGTGAATGATAACGTCATTATGAAATCTGTGCCACATGCTGTAAACAAGCCGCTCTCTGAACTGGGTTTAGGGGTGCTTACATTAGACTGAGATTATATAGGACAGGGGTAAGATGTAGGACACGAGTAGGGCTTCTTTGTGTGGTCATGGCAACAAATTGGGATATGCCTAGCCACTTTATCAGAAACCCCTGTCCTGTAGCTCCGTCTTGCTGGTGTACAGTTAGAGACTGTAGCCCATCTGTTGTGGCACAGTTTGTGTTGGTTTAGATCTTCCTCAGTGGTCAGTTTCTGATCACAGAGAGGCTCTTGGCTGGATATTTTTGGGTGCTGGACCCATCTCAACCTACCAGCGACACTAAAAACCCCTGCAATTGGGCCGATAAACTGTGCACCAAAAGATGGAACTACAGTCTGTAACTCTACGCAGATACAGTGAAATTATAAGGAAGATGTTTCCAATAAAGTGGCCAGTTAGTGGAAGCACAAAACAGGTATGTCTAATAAGTTGGCCAGTTACTGAAAGTACAAGGTAGGTGTTTCTAATAAAGTGGCCAGTTAGTAAAAGCACGAGGTAGGTGTTTCTAATAAAGTGGTCACTTAGTGGAAGCACAAGGTTAGGTGTTTCAAATAAAGTGGCCAGTTATTGGAAGTAGAAGTTTAGTGTTTCCAATAAAGTGGCCAGTTATTGAAAGTACAAGGTAAGTGTTTCTAATAAAGTGGCCAGTTAGTGGAAGTAGAAGTTTAGTGTTTCTAATAAAGTGGCCAGTAAACATACCAAAACCAAGTAAGCATAAACACAGTGAGCACAAACAAATGTAGAAGATGTGATGCCATTGTAGCTTCACTCTGAGAGAGTTTGTTTGTGTGTGTGTGTGTGTGTGTGTGTGTGTGTGTTTGTGTGTGTGTGTGTGTGTGTGTGTGTGTGGTATTTCAGTCTGTTGTGCATAGAGAATTCAAAATGAAGCAAAACAAGCCGTGAGGTAAAGCTCTGTGCTCAAGAGTACGCCTGAAAAAAACCCACCAAAAATACAAGTGCAGACCAGAAATAATAGGACAGGTCAATTCAACTTCCTCTCTTTTGTCTTAAATTATGATCTGACAGGTCAACATGAGATTTTTCACACATTCATATTACAGAAGCAAATCTTATCTTAATTTAGGAATCTTATCTTACGGCATCTTAAGATTGCTAAGTGGTTGCTATGGTGAACGCTGTGGTTGCCAAGCGGTTGCTAGGCGGTCATTATGGTGTACACAGTCCTTTCCAAGTGGTTGCAGTCTAAAAATGTCACTTGAATGTTTTACACGCTTCAAATGTTCATGTTTCAGTCAGAAGTCGCGTAAAACCCAGGCTGAATCCCAAACGGCTCTGTGCTCCCTAAATAGTGTTCTAGCTATGGAAGTCTAGAAATTCTAGCCTCTACAGCCAAGTGTGGATGAGTCTGAATCCCAAATGACTGTTTCTTAGCTGTGTTTTGCTCTGTTGGGCTGCAGGATCCAGGATTTAAACTCCTACGTAGTGCACTATGTAGGGAGCAGGGAGCCGTTTGAGATTCAGCCCCAGTGTGAGAAGAGGGGCTGCTGGATTGGTGCTAAATAAGAGTCACGGTGGAAATTTGGTGACCAAAAAGTACTTATAAAGTGAAAGTTTCTGCATTAAACAGTGCTGTGTTATCAAATGTTCACTGTTATACGACAAAGAGTTAAAAAAATATATGAAATGACCACAATATACAGCGATGGGTCACTGAATGTTCTCCTCATTCAGCGGTAATGATACCATAGTCTAAAGGAACTACATTTCTAGGCAGAATACTATATAATAACTTATATTATTGTCTGAAAAATTGTGTATTCTATCTTATTTTATGTTGGCCAGCATTTTATTAAAGCAATAAGCCACTTGAGGCCGTGCATTGCAGTGATTTTATCATGGGGAAGGGAGTTTTACTCCGCTTCACGTCATGCCTAACAACACCCTTCTCCATGAAACAATCACTGTAACACACAGCCACTACTGCTTTAATAGGCTGTAGGGAATGTCCAGAATCCTTCATCTGGACCATTTCCAGCTGCACCACCCTGACCCAAAAAACAACACCAGCGTAATAGAGTGATAACTGGAGGTGAATGGCAGCGAAGCTCCATCAGCGGTAAACTGAGCGAGGCCGACATAATGAGAAAATGACAGTAATCACAGATCAGCAGCCACGTCCCAACTGCAGTAATCTAAACTGACTTTCCCATGAATAATTATTACTGTATTATTTCATACTTAAGCTTTCTCCCATTAAACGGAATATGGGAAACAGTCCGGATGCTGATTGTGCTGTGCATTTTAAGGCTGTGTGTGTCGTGATTAAAGAAGAAATTATTCTGAGTGAAACGACAAATCGGTTTCTAATTTGCCGCGAAAAAGGCCCGACTTTCCTCAGATTAGACGAGACGGGAGGATGATTTTTTTCAAACAGGCTGCTTGACAGTTGAAAATGGTTTAAATGGTTCTGTTAGTCTTCTCAGAGACATTTTAATCTGAAGGCTGACGCCTAAAGACTTGAGATCAGTTTGTAGGACGAATAAGCAGTCGTATGCAGAAGCTGTGGTCAAACTTCATGTTGCTATTGATTTTCTATGAGCACTGCAAAAAATGGCATATCGTCAACTGAAATGATCTTAAATCTAGTCAGTATATTTAATATTTCCCGTTGGGAGATGGGTTATTATAAGATTGTCTACCTTATTTCTCTTGTTTTAGGTCATTTTAATAAGTAAAATGTTCTCAAAATAGTGGCAGATAATTTAGCTGGTCTCTCATTTCTTACAACAAGCAAAATTTTCTGCCATCATAGTGAGATCATTTTACATGATAAAATTACTTAAAAGAAGTAAAAAATGTCTAGAATTAAGTTAAATAATCATAAATTGAGCTTACAACGATCTCAACATGAGAAATTTGAGATTTTTTGCCTAGATTTAAGATCATTTTGCTTGATATGATAAAATTTGTTGCGGTGTGAAAATAGGTTGACACATAACAGACACATTTTAATGCACAATTACTGTTTATTTGCTGAATTTCACTTACTAAAAGAAAAATTAAACACAAAATTCAACCTGTGCAAAATTTATAGCACATTTTATACTTTAATTCATTTTTTTGTTGTAAAAAATTTGCAAAAAATGTCATTTTTGATTGTTTTACCTAGAAAATCAACAGATCATCTACTGTGGCATCTGTTCAACTTTTTGTATGCGACTTTATACGTCTATGATTTCATGCAGATGATTCCTTGAGTGTTCATGGTTCTATACAGAACCATTGTCTTTACTAAAGAACCCATGAAGAACCATTATTGACACTTGTCCTTGTAAAAATAGCAGAACCCTTTTTGGTGCTATATAGAACCATATACCACACATTCTCCAAACAATCTGAAGAACCACTTCGCCATGCAAAGAACCATCAGAGTGTGTACAGTCTATATAGCATAGAACCATGTACCACATATATAGAACCCTTTACACAGCATATAGAACCCTTTAAGCATGCACATGGTTCCTTGAATGTTAATGGTTATATAACAAACTATTATTGTTATAGAACTACGAACACTCAAAGAATCATTTGCATGCTTTAAGGGTTCTGTATGCTGTGTAAAGGGTTCTATATGTGTAGTACGTGATTCTATGCTATATAGACTGTATACACTCTTATGGTTCTTTAATAAAGACAATGGTTCTATACAGAACTGTGAACACTCAAAGAACCCTTTGCTTGCTTAATGGGTTCTTTGCATGGTAAAATGGTTCAGCAGATTGATAAAGCACTGAAAAAAGGTTCTTCTATTGGTACAAGCTTGACATCGTAACAATTGCAGAACCCTTTTCGGTGCTATATAGAACACTTACACCATTCTCCACCAGTCTGAAGAACCATTTCACAGTGCAAAGAACCCTTTAAGCATACAAATGATTCCTTGAGTGTTCATGGTTCTACATATAACCACTTTCCTTACTAAAGAACCCTTGAGGAACCACTATTTAAGAGTGTAGGTCACGTTTGCATTGCTTTTCTCTGTACTTTATTATTTTGTATTATTATTTCTCCACTATGAGATGTTCTGTTGGTGCCTATACGGACTCGATACTGCACTTCTAAGTGAAGCACATGCTCATACGGACTGATTTTGGCTGTGGGATCCTGAAGGCAAACACAGCGTCTAATCGGTTCCTGCGTTCTCACGAACGCTCAGGGAACGCAACGCGCCTCCAGCGTGATCAAACAACATCAGGGAAACAGCGGATGCACTTTTATCTTTATGGATTTTAGCAATAGGCTGACAGACAAAGAACAAGATAAACACTGCAGAAGCAGGTGTAGATAGATAGCGGGCCGCGGCCTGCAGCTCCACGAGCGAGTGAACGTAGGGATGAAAGTGTTTAACCTGTTTAAGATAAAGGCTGGAGATCATTCCCTCCAGGTGAGAGTCTTCTGAAGGCCAGAGCTGTGCGTTTTTCTTTCCACCGTGGCTTCATAAAGCAGCAGTAATAGCTGGTGACCTGTGCTGACCTCTGCTAAGCTAAAAGCGCTATGCATTTCACTGAGCCGTTTCTTCCAATCTTTACAGAGTTAAGCCGAGCTGTAGGGAGTTTCTCAGACTTATCTTGGCACAAAGATCCTCTGATGACGGCGAGGAAAGTGCAGCTTTGAACGCACGCTGGCTCATATTTTAAGATGATCTTAGTGCAGCACTTTTGGGAAACACACTGTCTGGAAAATTTGCATGTGTCTGAATATATTGAACCCGGTGCGTCCCCCTTCTGAGTGGATCTGACTGCAGCGGCCAGTGGAGGTTTGATCAATATTGCAGGAAAGGCTTTGGGAAGGAGTTCCACACTGGACCGTGGTGGATTAGGGAAAAGGAGGAAAGGCTGGGTTCATTTTGAGGAGAGATAAAGATGGGACAGGAAGGATGAATGAATTTTTCAATGTAATAGATGTAAAAGTGAGCTCTGTTCATCCAGTAGAGGCAGAATTCCTCCACTGGTGCCACCTATGTAGGTACTATTGGCCCCAGAGTCATTAGCATTAGTGAAAATCTATTTCTTTGAATGGGATTAGCTTAGCAGAACATCCTGGTTGTGTATCTTGGACTTTTGTCTTGCACCTGGTGGTCATGGCAACTGGCAAGCTTGGGCAATGATGCTCTGTGCAAAACCCAAGAGATGGCAAAAAAAAACTGCATCTTTGTTTTAAGTCCCTCACAAAAACAAACTAGACCTCGACAAATAATGAACATAATAAAATAAAGAAACACAGAATGAAGCATTTGTTTTGATATCATCAGAAACAAAATGTCATTTTGACTTAAATCAAAGAAAACTCCTTAGGAGTGTGAGGAAGAACCACGGAGATGAACTGAGATTCAAAATAAGAACCTCCTTTAAAGCATAATGAAGAACCACTGAGAGGAACCAAGACTCAAAAGGTAGAACTCCCAAAGAGCATAAGGGAAGAATCACTGAGAGGAACCAAGACTCAAAAGGAGAAAGTTCCTTAGATTGTGAGGAAGAACACTTAGAGGTACCAAGACTCAAAAGGGCCCAAAGAGCATGAGGAAGAACCACTGAGATGAACTGAGATTCAAAATAAGAACCTCCTTTAAAGCATAATGAAGAACCGCTGAGAGGAACCAAGACTCAAAAGGAAGAACTCCCAAAGAGCATAAGGGAAGAATCACTGAGAGGAACCAAGGCTCAAAGGAGAACCTTGATAAGAACATGAGGAAAGACCACCGAGAGGAACCAACACTCAAAAGGAGCAAGTTCCTAGGATTGAGAGGAAGAGCACTGAGAGGACCCAAAACTCAAAAACGAATCTCTGTAGAGCATGAGGAAGAACCGCTGACAGGAACCAGGACTCAAAAGATGAAAGTTCCTAAGATTGTGAGGAAGAACACTGAGAGGAACTAAGACTCAAAAAGAGAACATCACTAGAGCATGAGGAAGAACCGCTGAGAGGAACCAACACTCAAAAGGAGGAACTTCCTAAGATTGTGAGGAAGAGCACTGAGAGGAACTCAAAAGGAGAACCTCCCTAAGAGCAAAGAGGAAGAACCTCTGAGAACCACAAGTTGTGGGCTTGTTGTGCGGATATTACCAGCACATGTGCCCAAAACGCTCATTGCCAACTCGGCCAAGCTTGCTGAATTAAATCCCACGGCCTGCTGGAAGACGTTCTAAAACACACTGGCCAGAAAAAAAAGAACCAATATTTGAAAACTAAGATACTGCAGCGGCTTCCAATGAGAGGCTGAATGGACTGACTGTGTTTCTCCGCTCTGTATTGCTCCCACTGTGGAAAAGGACTTCTGGCGAGGATTGCAGTCTGTTTTTCCAGAGCCAGCAGCTTCGGTCCTAGAATCTAATTTGAGTTGTGCTGTGTGAGGTTCACTGAGGTCCTGCGAAGCTCCAGTGTAAATGCGGACTAAAGCAGTCCGGCACAATGGACAGCTCACTACAGACACTCAGCTGGGAGCTACACACTTAAACATAAAGATGGCAAAAAGAGCAAAACATAGAAGAACCACTTTTAGTCCTCTGAAGAGCCTTTCAATGGGTGGTTTCCTCAAGAGCCATTTTTGTAAAGGAGATGTGGAGGAGCGCTGCACTGGCTGTTTTTGAGCTGGACGATACAAGCTAAAAAAAGGCTAGGCTAGTAATGTTAGCTGGGGTAATTTACCATCAGCATCTGTCTGTTTACCTAAAAGACTGACTGCTTCTTCTCCGGGCTCAGGAAGGATGCCGGAGGCAGGATTGAAGGTCGCAGCAGCCATATAACTTTCATTTTCACACCAAACACAAAGCAAACAAAACCAAATTCTGGACACTTTTCAGTGGCTTCAAAATGAGACTTTTCAGTCCTTTTTCTCCAAAGGTGCCCATGCTGCCGTCACCAGATCAGCATCAGCTGGCTCTCAATAAGGGCAGCCCAAGCACCTGAGCTGAGAGGGAACAAAAGATTGTTGCGCTGCCTCCATCACCACCCAGCTCCCCAGCTTGTCCACCAGGATCAAACGTGAGGGAAATTAAAATAGCCTCACCGAGGAACTGGAGGTGGTGCCCTGGAGGCAGGGCTCGGGGCTTGGGACTCGCACGCCGTCCCTACTCCCTTGTGGATTTCATCTACCCTCCCTGTCTTCACGGGGTATAGTTTGGGCTTGGAGTTTGGGCCCCACCTTCCTGCTGACTCTCGTGGCTGTCATCAGGGGCCCAGGGGACAGGCGCATGCCACAGTGATCTACCGTGATTTTCTGTGGTCTTAATATGGCTTTTATTTAATGTAATAATGCTTGGAGTCATGTAGCGCCAGTGCTTTGTCGACACCGGTGGGTGTATCTCCATTAAAAACAATGATTTCGATTTTTTGACGCGGTACATCCAGAGTGCGATGGCCGTTACATCCGAGCCCAGAACCATTTATCCATTTTCTGTATGAAGAAAGTTTGTTCACAGCATCCCGTCTTTAAAAATGTATCAGTGTTTTCTTTGAAACAGTAGTGAGTAAATGAGATATCCTCATGTGTTTGTAGATACATATTACTTTCTTTCCTTCAGGTCTGTTTTAGTTGAGGCACTATTTTGACCATCACCGGCCTCTGAATCTCAGTGGCCTGTGTTTGGTCGGGCTGCTTATCAGTGAAATTGAAAAAGGCGGTTCTTGGCAGCGTTTTGTGAGATGCCTCTGAAAACCTCAAAGCAGCATTACGTGGGAATGGGTAGTTTTGCTCTTGGGCTCCCCCTACAGTTGCAGAGTATAGTTCACTTTTACACCACTGTCAAAAATACAAATCACACGTCATTTGCATTTCTTGACAAGCTGAAGGACACAGAACCGACAACTAGAACATCTTCAAGGGTTCAACTGACAAGTAAGCCAGCTAATCAGTTGTTACTTACCATTCCAGGGGGAAGAAGCCAGCTTGGCATCTGTCCAGCATCCTTTTATCCCTTTTAGCTCTCACCAACAAGTAAAAGCCGGTCCATGATCCACTCATCAGGTGTGAAGCCCAGTCTCACATCCCCATCCTGATTTCACTTCCCATGG